>NC_139349.1:41514538-41697038 GCF_055883805.1 Amblyomma maculatum | reverse complement strand
CGCAAGGCGCCTTGCAATTACCTGCTAGCGAAAGAAACTAACATACAGGAAAGGGGGGGGGGGGGGGGGGGGCAGAGGGAGGGTGTAAGCAATAAAGAACTTGCCTAATAAAATTTCTGCACAGTAATTAATAGTATTTATTGTTGTGTGGAACATCGGTGAATAAATACCTGCATTGGTGAGGCCGGCAGTTCGAATGCGTACATTTGTTGTCCGGTCTTTACTTAAGGCGGCTTTGATGCTGTGCAATTATTTTCACGCAGATCAATTGCGAAGACTTACTATGATTTCTCGTATAAGTTTTGCTGATAATTTTCGCTGATACATTGATGCGAATGAAACAGCTGCATTAGCGCAGAATGCTTTCCGAGAAACTATATACTAGCAAAGCAGCAATGGGGGCTAGTAGTAGCACGTAGTAGTAGTAGCAGTAGTAGCAGCAGTAGTAGTAGTAGTAGTAGTAGTAGTAGTAGTAGTAGTAGTAGTAGTCGTAGTAGTCGTAGTAGTAGTAGTAGTAGTAGTAGTAGTAGTAGTAGTAGTAGTAGCAGTAGTAGCGCGAAAATTCTTGAAACCATATACTGCGAAGTCAATTCAAGCGCCTGATATATGGAAGAGGAAGTGATTGGTTTTGGGGGGAGCGAGCTCCTACTAAGGTAATTTTTCGTGTTTTCTCTGTTTATTTAACACCTATGAACGGGACCGACTGAAGAGCTCAAGATCCTCCTCATGATCTCTAAAATGAAGCAATCTAAGCAATGCCAACATGCGATAAGGCTCATGGGAAGGATAGCGATAAGCGCCCTTGTCGGTATACCCTGAGCTACACTGCAACAGGAGGTAAGGGGGCAGAGGCCCCGTAGAGGAATTTAGGAATCGGCGGAATTTCTGTAAGGAAAAATGTGCCTTCCTGTACTGGCTGCAAGGAAGAAGTTTGGTTGCTAGTCGAAACGATTACGCCGACTCAGCTCCATCAGGATGACCTCTTTATTTTTAAAAAACAACGATCGCTCTTTCCGAGAGTTTTTTGTTGATGCAACCACCTCGCTCATTATCATTCGTATATCATTCACATCATTCTACTTTATTAAAAGTGAATATCTGTGCTGAAAATACGTTTTAGCGAGCTGGTAAGCATTGCGGTCGTGTTACGTTGGTAACTGATTCAGTTTAACTTTCACAAATCTGAAAGGCAGTCCACGACATCTGATATCATCTAACTACATCCAACTTATTCTGTTGGGCTTGTAGATGCCGACAACGAAAAAGAGTCGGTTTTTAACAACTCTGGGTTTACTGAATCTCTATTTGTCAACGCATACAAAATATTATCGTGATCAATGTCATGGGAAACATTGGTCTCATCACCATATCTGCACACTGTCTTCATAAACACAGGATGGTTATTTTGATCCCAGCCTAGTGCACAGTCGAGCTTTCCTTTGTCATGACAAAGAGGTTTTCTGATTAGGAACGCAAAGTGGCAGAATATGCCCGGCAATCCCCCCGAAATCTTCGATCTTAGCACATCCTTTTCTCCTCCCTTCCCCCGTTTTAAGGCATCCCATAGGGCCCTGCTCGAAAAATGTTTTACCTTATACTATCGTTGTCACATTTTATCAATTGGATCTAAAGACATCCTGTCGGTATTTTAAGTCCTAGCTCTGCAGTGGCGCTCGTCAATTTCAGTTCCATTAAGGTACGAGCTGTAAAGCCCGGGTGATGTGAGACTGCGTTGCAGAAGGCCACTGTATTGATAAGGCTGTCATATACGAGCTCAATAAACGATTTTTTGAAGAACGCTTTGCTTTGTAGAAGCAGCGGACATGTTTTCACGATGAGACTGATAAGATACAGCGGCACACACTAGTAGTACTGACGGCCTCAAGTATCACGGCCACAGTTATGAATAACGCTCACCTATTATCAAAGACGGCAATGGTGGCCTCAAGATATTCATTGCAACATGCCAATGAGCTTCAGTTATAACGGAGAAACATTGGCCGCGCGATTCGGTCACAGCCAACGAGGATGCGCTGTAAGCTCGGCAACGCAGACAATTCTCCTTGCTAGTAGGAGCGGACAGTGACAAGTGTCTCCAAGCTTCTATGTTCGCCGCCTCCCGCACTTTGTTATGAAAGAACGCGATGGTCACAACAGCAATAAAATGGGATGTGTGGATTAGCAAGGCTGTTTTATCTGATGCGGGCGTCGGAAACGAAAATCACGAAAGGCGACGTCTCGCGCCGGTAGGAATTACAGTATTTCACGAGGAGCACGGAGAGCACCGACCGCTAGCCTCTGTTTGCTATTTATGACGCTCGCGAGCAACAGTAATTTTAAATCTACATTTTCGGAGATACAAATGCTTAGAAAATGCGTGAGTTTATTTTTTTTTAACTTGTAGATTGTGGTGAGCAGAATTAAGTTTAGAAGCGGTACGGAGATAACACACGATTTGTTTTAAGTAGTTTTTTCAGTACGATAATGAAATCGAGAAAATATAAATAGAAAGGTCCAGCTTGTGGGACCCTAACGTCCCAGTTGGGAGCTCTCTTTCCTGCGGTAAATGATAAGATAGTGTAGATACAACGTACTGCAGAGCGCACGAACGATTACTTCGACAAAAGACATTTTGCGGACCCCGGACGTTTAGAGAACGCTGTTTAACACGCATCTTGTCGGACGCACGCGGTTTGCTGCAGCACGTCTTCGATTCGTAGAGGGCCCGACCTCATGTTTCCTGGGGTGACTAACTTAATTTGGTGCGGACGATGAGGCCGACAATGCAGAGAATGGCTAGAGTGACAAAATACCAGGAATTCTCTCACTGCGATGAACAGTTGATCTTTTTGCAGCAGGGCCATCTGCGAGGTTTATGTGACTGGATTGAAGAGTTTTGAAAACTTTGTAGCACAGTGTAGCTTGGGTAAACAAATACTGCGTGACAAGCGCGCAACGTACGTGTTAGCACTTTAGATCTAAGCATGGGATATTTATTTACTACCAATATCCTACAAAATGAGTGAATCCGTGGGACCATCAGGTTCGCTATAATGGGCTGGACAGTATTTCTAGTAAAGCGCTGTAGCAACTTGGCAACACAAAATAGAAATGTTTACCTAAACGTTCTGAAGATAACCCAGTCTTTTGTGTATTCACAAGCTTTGGCGTTCTCTGGCATATTTGTTTTTCGCCATTCTGTTCACTCGAATGTTTTTTTTTTTCTTCTTGCATGTTTAATGTTACCAGACAAGAAGTAGTTTGGTGTTCCGAGAGCAACGTTCCGAGAGTAAAGTGTCGCGCCGATACCGCCGAATCGCCGCAGCAGCATGGTTTCACTCAAGCTTCCCATCAGACGATCATCAAAAGAATGACATGGATCAGTCAGATGTTCTAATCGACCCTCACACTTTTCTCATGTGCCGATAGAGCACGCTAGCCCGGAGTTTTTCTCAGTTCGGTGACCGTTCGCGTGCTTCGTTTTATTCTTGGTGCACGTATACTTAGAGTGTTAAACGGTATTTTATATTTCTCACTTAACTAAACTATTTCCGTTCACTTAAGTCGCCTCTCCACTGAACCGTTGAAAACCTATTTGAACACAATAGGTTTTTTATTATTTTTGTATATTACACATTCCTATATTTTACATGAATTCCGCAACACTTGTACGGTGCCTAAGACTCTAATACGAAGCATAAAGCAATGATGTGTAAATTCGGTAAACCAGGCAAGTGACAAAAAATAAATAAACGACCCTTTGCTGAATAAGAAATAAGAAAAGGATAGAATCAAATATAATTAGGAGGAAAGGCTAGAACAAACCAAAGGCTAATAATAGCATGCTGCCCTAATGCCACACAGGAAAGAAACACTCCTGCAAATTAAAGGAGGGTGTCCTGAAATTACTCGTATGCGATAATTCGACGAAGACCAATCGTTACGCTGATGCACTTGATGATGTTATACGCATATGGGCAGCGTATATTGGATGAGGAGTAAGTAAAGCAAGCAGCAGTCACCCGCTCACCACATCACCACCATTATGAAGTAGTATAAGATATGAGTCTGCCTCTTGTTTACAGCGCTTGTTCGCAAATACGCTGACAGAATGACTGCAGTCAGTCTCCTTCCGAATAAGACTTCATCCCTTTTTCCGTCTCTCCGACAGCAGCGCTGTTTTGAGAGAGGCCTCGATCCAGTTCAAGGTCACTCGCCGTCCTTCCGATGGGGCCCGTTGGCCGGACGCCAGGACGTCCCGCGGCTCCGACAGACTGGCGCCTTCCGCGACCCGCATTTCCCCTTTTTCCCGTCTGAACTTCCCCTTTTCCCTTTCTGGCATCGCCCAAGTGCAGCTCAATGGTACTTCCGTTAGGCTTCAGGCACGCTTGCCTCCACTGTTGCTTCCCTCGCAGTCTCAAACATTAGCTCCAGTTTTCTGGTTACCCTTTTTTGTTGCCTTAGTTATTTCTAACATGGTAGACGTTGGTCTGGGTCGCTATTACTTTATGAGAGGCGTGTGGCAGAACCTCAAGCGTGGCTGTGCGATGGATTGTCCTTACAAGTGGTGACAATGTGTCCATAAAAAATGAAAGTGAAGTGACGTGTGAAATAGACAGTTGGAGCAAATCGTTTTCTTTCTACCGATACGGAAAGAGGATAAGACTGGAAGTGAGAGAGTGGGGGAAAAGGCGCACGAACAGTACTCGGCCACTTTCAGTACGGAGTCTCATCACTTGTTAGATCAATTTAATGAAGGAAAGTGCATTAGTTTTGAAGACCTGCCTGCTTTAAAAGAATAAAAAAAAGAAAAAAAAAAAATATATATAAATATATATATATATATATATATATATATATATATATATATATATATATATATATATATATATATATATATATATATATATATATATATATATATAAGGGCTGTTGATATACAGACGACCTTTGGAACGCAGATCAGTCATTGTGGCCCAGGTAAGACAAGATGTGGGGATCATAAAACTGAAAGAAATGTTTCGTAGTCGACTTAGTTCATTACCTTACAACAAGGGAGAACGCAATCTCAGGACAAGCGCGTTTTTCATTTGCCTTTTTTTTTTTTGGTCCTATACCATCTCGTATGAATAACGTCAGTGTCCTACGGCTAGCTTTGATTTCTTGCAAATAGGTGCGGCAAATTTATTTGAGCATACTAAAACATGTTATCATAGTATACATGGTCAGTGATAGAAGAAGTGAGACCAGTGAGGTTTCGCGCTTATCAGCGTGAGTAGGAAGCGGGTTTCGGGAAACGATGGGGAACTGAAGCGAACGTCGGAAGAAAGATACGCGGTGAAGTTTTGAGATAAACTGTAGAAATCACCTACCGTGGCATCACCCCGGTCAAGGGAACGATGCGATGTGCTGATTGCGACTGCTAAAATAGGACAAAAAATTTACTGACACCGTGAAGCCGTCCATTCTAGCAACTGTTCGGGCGCCCGTCGATGACGGCTACCGGCGCCGATAACGATAGCGTGCGTTTTTTGCTGAAAACTGATTTGCTGTAAGTGTCCTTGCGATTGCAGAAGACTTGGAGATTCTACAGTCATGACGACACTTATACGCATATAATGTGGCAGTAAAACATGCACACAATCAGTATTGGCGTCCGTAGCCTCCTTCGACACGCGCCCGGATTGTTCCTGGGCTAGACGCCTTCACCATCGTCTGTGAGTGCTTTGAAGCATAATAGAACAGTCGCAATCAATACATCACATCCTTGACTAGATCATGACGAGGGTCTCGGTAGAAGACTTCGTCTGTGTACAGCAAAACTTCACCGCGAATTGCTGTTCCGACTTCCACTTCAGTTTCCAAGGCACAGTTAAGAAACAGGAGTGCACGCTCAAGCTTGTCCACTCGCTTCGCCTTTTCGAATCCTTCTGTGCTCGTCACATTGTGAAGCTGAATGGTCCCCCCACAAACTCCCTAAACTGGTTTCCCCAATCGCGCTGACACTTGCGCAATGCCATGACTAGTCTCACCACTTCCAGGACAGACCCTGTATGAGCAAAAAAAATAAAAAAATAAATAAAAAAATAAGCTTATTTGCAGATTTTTTTTAACGATTTCAATGGCTCCAGGTGGCGATATAGTTTCCATGAAGCCCTCTCTGACAGAGAAAAAGGGAAAGAAATGAGCCGCCGTAGGAGGCAAAATGGAGGGATGGAACAAGATTCTAATAAAGTCAGCACTATAATGCGGCCAGAACGGGGAAAAAAGTGCACCTTGGCATTTCAGTCTCTTTTATTCTTGCTTTCCAGCCTTCAGAAATCACGTACTACTGGGCTGTTATTCCCTCCGGTCGCCATTTTCTCTCCAGATTCCATGTACCTCCTTTCCATACCCATGCTGGCATTCCACTGTGCGATATCTAAAACGCTGGTGTACGTGTATGATTGATTTCGGCCTGCGAAAAGCAAAACACTGCCGCCTACACACGCTGAAGCAATTTGGTGCTTGACCGTTCTTGTGCTGGAAAACAAAACGCTCGACCCAACAAGACAGCAAGAGAAGAGGTTGCACAGGAAGATGCTCGAGTCAGAACTGACACAGGAATGAAAGGAACGAACAAGAAAAGGGAAATAAGTGGTGGGAAGGAACCTTTCTGCGCCATCGGCGAAGCAATTCGCCATTGTGTACCACGCAATCCAAAAAGCCGTAGCACCAGAATGCGGAATGAAAGTTGTTGGAAAAACGTATATCCATAATCTAGCATGCATAAGAGAAAGCACCCCACGCTCAGAATCTGGTGCATCGATCGCTTGCGGGAAGGCAGACGTACAAAGTGTGGCGCCAGCAGGAGGATAGCGGGCGAAACGACTTGGACGCGTACGAAAATGCAGCTTACTGTGTGTTTTGGGAGACGGCTGCTGCGTATCTATGACGCCATGACTGTTACTATCAGGGCGTGGAGTGACAACTGAAAGCATATCAAATCTATCCTCGTTCCAACTTGCGGAAACTGATAGAATCCCAGCGGATGGTATCTACCAATTTTGAAATGACATGCAATGATACAATTGGAGATAGATAACACACATACACCTGAATTTCAAAGCTTAATGAAAAATAAATGAGCATATCATACCAACTTGAAAAAAAAAAAAAAGGCCGTTCTTCAGCCAAAACTGAAATTACTTCGTGGCTAGAGATGCCCGAAAGCTGCTGGAGAAGGAAAGAAGTGGGATTCTTGCGAGCGCGGTGGATTGACTGCTCCAGATCTGTGCTAAAAGGCAACGTTGCGTTACGGCTAAAGCTTCAACGTTCTTGCTCAAGTAAGATTCAGTTTTTGTCCTGAAAAGAAATAAAGTAGAAAGTTTTGTGCTCGGAATACTAGTCCTATAAACATGCTACTATTTGTATGGAGCGAACGAACCTGCTCGACACTCTGGATGATCCGGTGCAACTGCGGCGTGAAGCTCATAACCAGTGACACTCACCACGATCACCGCAGGCTTATGATTCATCGCAGACTATATCTCGCCGCCACCACCCGTTCTCCCTCCATGGAGTTTTGTCCATTTGAGCTAAAACAAACCGATTGATCTTCGTCGACCAACCTCGTCTCGTGCAACGTAATTTCTTCGCGAGAAAATTCTGAAACAAGATCCCTACCTGCCCCATGATTCGATCATTGCATACAATATGCCAGCATTCAGAGCTGAGAGACGGCCACCGCAGTCTACTATCTGCAAGCCTGCACTTAATAAAGCTTCCAGGTTTCAATTCGCGCAATCTCCTTCCTCATTGTGTGCTGAGCTGGTTGCTGTTCAATAAGCGCTTTGTTCTCAAGCCACTATTACTTTGATAATTCTCAGATCTCCCATTGTCATCAGCACAGACGCATTTCAAGCAACACGCCTACTCTGGCGCGTCAGTCGGAGCCAAGAAATATGCCAGGACATACATCATCTGACCGCTCTAATCTCGTAACGTATTCAAATTGAGTGGGTTCGACGCGGCCTGCTGAGTTCACAATGCTCAGTAGATTTTACAATTCATTTCAATACCCTACCCTCATCAATGACCTAGTTCTTGAGCATGGATAGTGTTACCGTCCTTCTAACAAGAAAGGACTACTTCGGCGCCGCACGCGTACTCTTGCCTCTCTATGCGCTAACCGTACTCCACTGTCTTACCCGCGCAGAGGAGATTGTGCTTCGGAGGATCCGGGTCAGGATTGTCCTCACTCTGCCATCACTAGACATGCCATCAATTTTGGCACTTATATTCCTACCAAAAGTGTCCTGTCTATCACTCTGAAAACGCTGAGGTACATATTCATCACTTGTTGTGGGTATGCCCGACACTGAAGCCAACAACAATTCTGTACCTGTCAGTTGTGGGTCTCCCGCCAAACAACCCATCCTGATATATTGTCTGGGCGAATGGGCATCATCCCCGCTGCCTTTTCGACTTCATTCGATAGGCGTATCTTTTCTCAGTTTTCTAACAACTCACACTTTTAACTCCATTTATGCCTTGAAGCAATAAACAACGTTATTAAAAACACGTTTTGTTTTTGTCCGGCTGCAGTCACAGAGATGCAAATGGAGCACATCAGTATCACGTACCTAAATGCTTTCTATTGAGAGCCAACTCATGAGCAATCGTTAAACAGGCGGAATGTATAAAATGGAAATAGATTGCAGTAATTGATGGTATAAGAAATTAAGCTATACAGTAATAGGCCAAGCTATTGAACCCGACGAATTTCAAAATTATAGCTGATATATGAGGGTGTGAGAATCGCATTGTGAAGGGAACAAGACCCTCACAACATCGCTGAGGACTGCGAATATGACAGGAGCGTTTCATGACCGACGCCCACTCTGAATAAATAAAAGTGACCATCCATCGTCGTCTAGCTCAATTAAAAAAAAAAGTTTTTAGGTAGATACTTTAGAATCGGAAACACCGGGATTAGGCATATTGTCTCCGCCCCCTTGTACCGGCTCAAACCGAGTGCAAATACGATTGCACGATTATCTAGACGAGCATTACCGCACCCAATTTCACGCATGCGATGTCAATGATCGCGTAATGCGACGGCAGTTCTCGGCGAAAATAATGGTTGACTGAGGCGGAAAACAGCGAATGTGTTTTTTTTTTTATGCGCACGATAAAAACAATTGTTGGTTTTGTATTGTTCCATTTGTGCTTGTTCGATATGGCGGCGTTCTAGCAAGAGCTTACCACCGTGAAGCTGGCATGACGATCAAACGGAGGAACAAGAAAAATATATGTGCTGCGACTGTATGGCACCGCCTGATCTCCGAAATATGGAAATGTAGGGAGGGCGACCATGCGCTGCTGCCGAACTGTATTAAGCGCGCCATCGAGCACGCATGGACGTTCCCCGAGTTCTGGCAATCGACGCGCGGGAAAGAAAAGCAAGAAATGAAAGCCTGTCGGAGTTTTCATTCGCCGTGTTTCAAATGGGCGTACTTTCTTTGGTACTGGTTGCTCTTTGCCGCCTTACTTTATTTCGGGTGTGCTTTACGTCGACCGATTTATGCCTTCTCATTTATGCATCGGCACAAATTGCCCACTCAATGTACGCCCATACAGAGATCCAAATGTGCAAGCATGGGACTGTTAGACGGGGCCTATATGCGACGTCTTGTTCACTGCAAGGCTGTTGTCACTGTGAAACTGCGAGCTTTAGGCACAGTGGCAAACAGCCAGAAAAACGAGTAAACGAAAGTAAACGGCACCGAAACGCACTGAGACGCGAGGTTAGAGTGGCGCGGAAAAAGTCAGATGTCAATGAACGCAACGAATGGAGTCTTCCAGTGTCGAGACAGTTTGCGAGACGGGCATGCGAGAATAGATTCCGCTATTTGGCTGCCTCTTTACAGCCACCGCCAATGTTGCATATTTTGTTTTGCATGTGCACGCTCGGTTTTCGTCAGCATCTGACAGCAAATCGATGTCCCAAAGCAGCGTCTTTTCCCAACTTGCTATCCCTGGGAGTAGGGAGAGGCGACGGGCGACAGGAGTGATCTGACCTTTCTGGCTTCGCATATCCCCTGGAAAAGGATGTTAAGAGATGGTCTTTTACAGACAAAAGCTAAACTGCTTTCTCGAGTCGATGAAGCCTATTAACCTGCTTAGGTCTGTCAGTGGCTGCAATTGGCAGTAAAGCCAGAGTTGCGCATCTCAGGCAAATAAATTTTAAGACACTTAAGTTCCTCCTCAAATGGCATGACGCGAAAGCGTTAACGGCTCCAGTTTGCCGGCTTCCCTTGCGGATTATCGTTCGCGTGTGTGCGGCGTGCTAGGCACTTAATCACTAATCTCTTAATTTGCGCCTATATTTTCTTCCAAATAACCGCTGGGATACAGTCGTAAGCAACTGTATTGAGGAAGGACAACTTAATAGAGATGCAAAGCCTTTCTTTAACAAAGCCGCACTATCGTGTATGCGCGGCAAAGAGGCAGCATGTCTAGTACAGGGTTCGAGGGTACCGCATTTCATTTCCACCTCACCCTCCCATTTCAAACGAGCTAATAGCTCTTGCAAACATTTGCATGTCATACGGCAAAATATAATTACACAAAAAGCTGACCTATCAGTATGCCCGTCCATGCCACCCGCGCCGACATTTTTTACGCTGAGTGGCCAAAACGCCGACTCTGAAACTAAATTTTATGCTTAACGTACGTGATCTTGCCGCTGTCGCCTTAAAACTCGCGTACGTTGGGGGACCATGTTATGTCGACCGTGACTCCTATTAGTGCGCAGACAGGTATTATTGCCGCCTGGCGAATGCCGTGAGTAGCTTAACAATAACTTAACCTAAGTGTTTCGGGCCTATCAGAATTGATTAGTAGGATACAAGTTGAAAAAGAGTAGTTGGGTGCAATGGGTGATAGTCCATGTAGCCTTGCATTATTTCACTGAGCAACCACGAGAGGAAACTAGATCAACTAGATCAGACGTTTTTGGTGTTTGACAATGCCAGACAAGCCAGAAGCAGAATTAAGAATGTATATTTCCGTCTGGTGATTGACATGTTTTATTCAACTAAAGCAACTTCAGACTAAACCACATGAAACTTGTTTCATTTCATGTAATATGAAAAATTTTAATAGTAAAATTCTTCTTCTCATAGAATACTGTTATCTGGCAGCCAGTATATTTAAATTGTATCCGATTATAATTTTTAAAAAAGAGGTTTGCAGTACAACCTCGCCTATGATTAGGTCATAGGAGTGTCGCTAAAGTTGATAAACAAGTTTTACCGTCGATGTTCACGGCAGTGTCTCTCATTGCGTGTCATCTTATCTAGACACGAGCACTATCCCGTCGGTGGCGGTCCACAAACAATAGCGCTTGCCCACGTCTCCATTACTCAGGAAAGATGTGATACAACATACTACATTAGGCAAAAAAGAAAAAAAAGAAACACAAGGAGTCAAATGAACGACTGGACAGAAAGGAGTCACTTGGTACAAAAAGCAGTTTTCCAGGTTCAAATTTCTTACGTTATTCTAAGCCTCCTATACTATAGCCATTTTTGATACGCACAGGCAGTCAACCTTAATCTCTTAATTCCCACTTACAAGATGTTGAGCTTGAGTTGTTTCTACCACAACCGGCATTCGTGATGCATGCATCAATAGCCTTTTTGCAATAATGCTGCGTATTAGTTCTCATTATGAGTAAACCCTATTTTCGCTGGATCATTTTTAAAACTTTTTTTTTTCAACACTTTAGAAAGCAGCAATAACACCTTACCGTTTCCTTTCTCTCCCTCCAGCATTTCTTTTGTTTTTAAATATGTTTCAGCCGAAAGAGCTAAATGCGTATGTCCACCTTTTCGCAGGTTTACATGGCGTAACTCTACTAGAAACACATCCCTTGCGTGCGCGTGGCCTCCTAAGGCCGTCTGTATTATTGGACGGTGTTGCATGCAAAACACTTTATTGAGATTCGAACCGTTCACATAAAAAGGTGAAAATAGAATAACTGTTAATATGATTTTTTTTTCTTGCCAAGAAGAAAGACGGTATGTGTAAAGAGCTTTCTCTAAACCATTAAATTACAACCGCTGACGATCGCACCTAATCCTAACGATACGTCCGCCTTAGGCCGATCTCTTGATATTCGCAATAAGTGCGAACATGACCTCCCGTCGCTCCCCCTCCCCCGCCCTTTTTTCTTAAGTCCCTCTGCTTACCAACTGTAATTGGGCTATTGTTCTGGCGGCCATATAGTCTGTCCGCTGGAGGACGCGATCTGCATTGTCCTCCCACCAATCCCAGTAAATTTATGACCCGGAAAACGTGATGTTGTAAAATTCTGATGGAAAGTTAAGCCTTGCCTTTATATCCTGGGGCTGGTTGTGGCCGTCTATGGACCTTCTCGTTTATCTCGGATAATAGCGGGAAAAAGACTGACGTGAAAGCTGCAACACGCTGCCATCGCTTTTTCTTTACTGATTGCTCCAACGAGAAGCGGATTGACATATTGGTTTTCGACATTAACTATTTTACATTAAATACCATTTTTGGTTCGAAGCTCGAGGGAGCCTTTGCCCATCATTCTTCGCTTTTGTACTTTACCGTCTGTATCTATTAAATCGTAGATAGTCGACAAAACAAAAACTTGTATATTTTTTATGGGAAGCGCTCTCTTTAAGTCTCGCTTAAAATAATATTTTTTCTGAGCAGAACAGGAATTTGTTTCCCATTTTCTACTGATATTAATGTCATTGCATCAAAGGCCCGCTCACCAGACAACCTGGCATCGCCTTTGTAGGCGCCGGCGTTGTGAGCAAAAAACTACTGGCTCTGCAGGTGGTAGTTGGCCGGAGACATGTACATGCATTGATTAGTCGCCGGGATTTGTGACGTCACAAGACCACTTGACATGGTTGAGTTGGCTTCGCCTTTGAGATGGCAGTGTAAAATAGGAATCCACCGTTCCAAGGCACTTGGATTCCGAGTGAGACAGGCTGCCCTCAGGACCCGAAGGCACGGAGTGTTGGTTGAAGTGGGGATTTATATCTGTCGGATATTTCCCACAGTCTGGTATCCTACGATATATGGTATTGAGTATGTGCGGGATAGCCGAGGCACACATTAAAAGATTAGGGATTAAGGGAGTAGAAACATGAATGAACGTTATTGAAGATACAAGTGAGGAGCCGGCAAAAAGGAACCATTACAGTTGCCGCGTCATTACCCTAGATGAGCAGCTCAAGTGTTGTCCTAGTCTTCAATAACTTGCATCTTCCTAATACCCACGAGCGCGAACGCGAATATATGACGCATGTGTATGCCAAATAGAGGCGCTAAAGGCGTAGGTTTCCTAGGAAGGTAACTGAAACTAAATTATAAATATCAACATTGTGTGTTGCCTAGGGGCTGTACTGAAGTGACCCGAAAATGTCACGACAAGAGCTCCTGCGATGGCAGATTTCAAGATGCGAACATTACTTCAAGATTGATGTGGATGCAGTGACAGAATATATTGCGCTTATAAGTTGTTGATGATATGTTAGGTGCTGTAAAATATGATGTCTTCGTTTCCTTCAGGGGAATACTCCTGTTCCCTGTATGGGTTTTGACAAAGTACTGCTCAATTGGCCTCAGTGATAGATGATGGCACGTAACACTAAATTATGTTCTCTTTATTTTGTGCGGCCTTTTTAGAAGGTGAATATAAACTAGACGCGAGATGATTTCTAATTAAATATTATAGTTTACAGTCTTGCGCTTTACCGATTGGATGACTTCTGCACTATTAGAGGCGAAATATGATTATCTAGTAACTGCTTAGAGGAAAACATTGATTAAACGTAAAAATAAAACTAAGACCCAATATACAAAATGCTATCGTGATGAATATGAAATTCAAATTCACTGTGAGTGAAAGCTAAGTATTTAATGCAGATGCGAAAACACTGAAAATTACTGGGAACGTACGCCAAGAGCCCAATTTTTGTTCAACTCTAATTGTTAAGGAGTTTTTGTGAGCTATGCGTAAAATATACGAAGACGCAAGCTACGCCTAGGCTTACAGAGTCCAGTTTACCTATTCCAAATGAAGTTTAGACTATATGCTTACTGTACGTGACTACATTTTATACGTGGCTTGTCACAAAGCTCAAATACCTAGGTTGCAAGTATAAGTTTATGGATAATTTTGATAATTCAGCGATGCTTGTTAAACGTTTAGAAATGAATATATTTACACTTTAAACAGCTTTTTCGACAAAAATGTAGTAAAAATGGTTCTTCTGACAGCATGGAGAAGTCACTGAAGCTATGTTTTCTTTACGAAATTTGCGAAGACAAACCTTCTCGACCATGACATTTCATGCGGTTCTTCTAACGGAATAAAGCTTGTCGCTTCTACATTCCTTTTTGTCATCTCAAGAGCATAGAGAGTTAAAAATATTATGAACGAATACGCTAGCATAAGTGGCCAGTTTTTGCGCAGTGACAAAACCAGAGATAGGGACCTCCTCGGTAATGACTGCGAAAACTAAGAGCAGATGTTTCGTTAAAAAGCGTCGTATTCAACTTTGACTACTCGCGAAGGTCGCCCCCTGATCGTACGATCGCACTCTGAAGGCCCCTAAAAAGAGAAAGAGCGGAAAGGGAGTTGAGGGAGTGAGAGGAAAGCGTCCCGTCGCCGGCCGGAGCTTGTTGCCGCATCGAACCCGGTCGCCGCTGCCGCGCGCCGGCGCCACTGGTGCTGCCGACGCTGACGCGCCCGACCCGAGTCGGCTGGGCCCTTCGAAACCGCGACTCGGGCGTCCCGAGCGCGCCACATGCGTGCCGGAACCGGCAGCGGCATCAGCGTCGACTCCCGATTTCGCTCTCCCGCCACAGCAGCCCGCGTCTCGCGCTCTTTCCCGCGGCTGGGCCGCGTGAGGGAAGAAAATAGTAGGACCGTCGGGAAGTGGGAGAAAAACACGTCGGCGGGGCTTCGCGCGCTCCGACTCCCGCGAGCCTGCCACGCGGACACGCTGGCGACGTGTGAGCCCACGGCACCGGCGAGTGCTGTGCGCGCGATGTCCCGAATGGACCGCGGCGGCAGCCCCCCACGCCGACCACTGCCAGAGCTGGGGAGGTTTCTCTGTTGCCGGCTGCTGTGGATAACCGCCCTCGTCGAAGGTGAGTCACGCGGGAGATGGGGAAGCCGTTGGAGAACGCGGCGGTTGTTTAGGCTGGGAGTCCGCGCAATGCCTGACTGGTACGACTCTTGCTTTGCACAGCAATCGCGGAGCTTTTGGGCAAATGTTCGCTGCCGATTCTTAACTCATTATAGCGGTGCTTTCTTATTACACAGAGGGCTTCAGCGAGGGCGCTATGAAAATAGCAATAATACCTAAAGCAGCTTAAAATGAACACTGCTTTCGAAACTTTCAAAGAGGTTCCAAGTCTTGCAAACGTCTCTGCAAACAACCGAGCTAACAAAGGGCAAGATTCAATCTTAAGTGGCATTGCAAGCTCTTTTGTCGTAAAATATTTGAGCCCAAGTTCAGCGTAAGCTATTAACGCTTTTGTAATGCTCGTGCTAGGCAGGTTCTTTGTGCCTCAAACTCTTTGGACTACGCTTTATTATACATTTTTTTTATTTAGCGTCATTGTTATGAGACTTGTTTTGGCTGACTAGAAAGGTGAACACAAATTTGAGTCAGTACGGCCGAAGTCACTAAACCGTTTTTGTTTCAGTATTTTTGTTGCCAGTCATGACTCGGATAGCAGCATATTGTTTGTCCTGTCAACTGACCTAACAACAAAAAGATCATATTGCTGACAAAGGAGGACGGCAATAACATGCGACTATTTTCGATTGTTTGTAAACCACCCACGTTGAGTTCAATAAGCGACCGGCAGTGCGCTCATGAGAGGCACTAAATTTATTCTTATGGAAGAACCTGAAATCGTGTACACGCAGCGCCATGCTCGTGCTCACGAAGGAGTGCTAACACAATGAGGAATACGTCAAACTTAGCGCTGTTCATGTTTCATTCTAGGTCTTGAAATAAACACATATGAGTCAGTGAATTGCAATGTACGAAATGTGGCGCCATTTTAAGTTTTCCTTTGCATCATTGCGCAAAACAATGTTTAGTGCAGAAGAAAACGAAGATAAAGTTTGATGGTTTACGTATTTCCCGCGCTTTTGGTTTTGCTTTACAAAGCACATATATAAGGTTAGAACTCGTGCTTTATTGCGAAATCAAGTGTGGTTCACAACCAAGAAGCGTTCTCGACAAAATGAGCAAGGTGTGAATTTACATCGAACAGCAACGCAATCCTGAGGGTTCTTTTTTTTTTTCTTCACTGTTTGATCAGTATAGAAATTGCGAAAAGAGTTGGACTGAGGCCTCCACAAAATTTCAGCCTACTCTGCAGCGACCACCTTATTTCTATTTTGACCACCAGCGGCTTCATAAGCCCTGGGCTTCCGCTGCACGTTCTGGGGCTGATGCCAGGCACGCACCTAGTATTTATCATTGACTGTTCAGTCTAATCGTGGGCACAAAAATTGGTAAGTTGGCATGCATATTTTGGTGCTGCTTGCCGGGTGGACTCTAAGGTTTCCTGTAGAGAAGGGCTCTTGTTATATATATAGATTACCTGCGGTTCTCTCACACGCACTGCTCACGTAATGTTTCGTACGTTTCCTGAATTGAAATGCTGCCGTGGCGACCGGGATGATCTCGCTACCTTGGGCTCAATGAATGACTTCCCAGTCCTCTGAGTGACCGCCGCAGGTTCCAAGTCCACAGTCACAAGTGTGAAAATATTATTCTCATATGCTCTCTTCGGTATTTAGTTGAATTTTTGCAAAAAAAGTGCTAAACGCTACAGTGAGAGAAATGTTCTTGAGCCAGGTATAAGTAAGATATTTAGCGGGGCAGGTTCGTGCATAGCTGTCAACAATTTAAGCGCACCAGAGACAACACACAGACAACATAGGACAGGACTTGCGCAAGTCCTGTCCTATCTTGTCTGTGTGTTGTCTCTGTTGCGCTTAAATTGTTGCCTGGTATAAGTGTCCTGGAGGGTATTTACGCCGACTTGTGACATCAAATAAGACGCGAAGTTTTAGCATCAAAACCATACTTTCTTTTAGATTATTGTCAGGAAAGAACACGAGTTGATGTTTTACAAAAGACACACCGCCTTTCTCTTCCTCCTGCTTCTTATCGACATTAAATTTTAGAGCTCAGGCCGTGTGTGACCGTCGCCGTTGGTGCAGTTGCCAATGTAACCGAGCGAAAGAGAGGAACGGCCGGAGTTTTTGGCTTGTTGGTGATCACTCATGTTTAAGCAACAGCGCTGGAGGACGAAGACAGGAGCAAGGAGGGACACACAATGGGGCTGAACTTACAACTGTCTTTAATTGAAAAAACACGCAACAAATTGATACTCCAATCAAACCTAATAAGAGTAACATTAATAATGTAAATGGGTAAGTTCCGTGTCACAAGGGTGTAGTGCACCAAATTCCGCTTTCTTGTGGCCTCACGTACATCGGCCAAACTGGCTATGTATTAACGTTAGGCTCATGGAGAATTGTATCTCATTAGACAAAAAAGCCACAAACCTAGCCAAACATACTTTTTCTTGTAAATGCATTCCTTTCTTTGAGATAAAAAAGTGTTGTTTAGCATAATGACAGGCGCACAAGGGAGGTCACTGAGGCATTCCATTTTAATCATAACAGACGGGTGTGTCAGCACACCTTCCGCGACTTTATCAGCCAGGAAAATGAGCCTACTACACAATGGATAAAGGCTCAAAGGACACGCGTGTGCTTTTGATATGGTTTTATGCTTGAAAAGTACGTCTGGGTTTGACGCATGGTTTTGACTTTGCGAATGTGAGCAGGTTTGATTCGAGTATAAAATGATGTGCGTTTTCCCAATAAAAGACAGTTGTAAGCTTAGCGCCATCGTGTGTCCCTTCTTCCTCCGAACTTCGTTCTCTAGCGCTGTTGATTAAACACAAAAGAGAGTCACAAAAACATTACAGTGCCTTGTAACCGCACGCACATGCATACAGGCGTCTGTCGAATTCACTGCCCCAGAGTATCGCAGAAACTCTCAGAGCTCATATTTCAAATTTACGGAGTATTATATTCGTTTTTAGAATTTACTTTAACCCTGCTGAGGCTTCTGGACAACACTTTCCTGGAATAAGGGCACTGAAATACGCTCGTTGTGTTTCTGAACTTATGTGTGTCATATGCGTCCGTGAACGTCCAAATGCTTTTCTTCATCGCGGCAGCAACTACCCGGTTACCTCTCGGTCCGAATATGCTTGAACTCACTGGAGTACATGAGTGCACATATATGCTCCACAATTTTATTGTATAGAATTTCCCTTTTCCCAAATTCTGCGTTAATGCGATGGCAAAGGAATATTACATGATAATAAAAGAATCGTGGTACGAAACCTATTCAGTGTACTCATGAATAATGCACCTTTCTGCCATGGGTGCATTCACATAATTTAGCTACAGCGTCACCCTGAAGCAACAAATGCATTTATTACGCATTAATGATAATATTACGAAGTGTGAATTCATCGCTTGTGCACTTTCAACAAGGAAAACCGTAGGATCGAGACATCGCTCCTGTAGAGCTCATTATTTCATGCCAAAGCATATAGAAGTTAACGTGACAGCATATTAGGCAAACGTGTTATTTGCTGTGATAAATGCATATCGAAAGCCTATCAGTCAATTTCTTACGTCAATTATTCTCTATTAGGGGCTATGACGTTAATTAATATGCCCAAATTTTGCAAGTTGAATGTAAGCTAATACATTTTAAGGGTTCAGAAGTAGACATAATTGTTTTCACGAAAATAATTAATAGGAATGGAAAAGGGCTTTTCTTCAAGAATCCTTAATAAGCAACCCCGTCTATGGGAGCGTGTAGCGAGCGCTGTGAGACAAATAGCGCACACGAATGTAGGTAAAAAATCATGCACTACGTGAGGCATACTTCACCGCTGTTTTGAGTTTCTAGTAAAAGAAATATCCAGAAATGAAGCTGTTGCATTTAGTTTATGGTAAAAAAGAACACCAACCAAAAATAAAAATAAAAAGAGACGATGCTTCAAACCCTGCTTGGTCCCTTCGTCAGGTGTAGCCGCGGGCGAGCCGCAGCTTGCCGTTGCAAGTTCTAATTTAGTCATACGTCGGGAATGACTCTGTCCAAAATTTTCTTTTGAATTTTTAAGATTTTGCATGCTTTAGAGCGGTTACTTACTACACGACACGGTCACCTTTAAACAAGTGAGTGTTCATATTCAATGACAGGGGCTAAAGGAAGAACGCAATAAAATGTATATCATGTGCCGCTCTAACGAAGTGTCACGATACATTACGCCCCATGAGCGATGTCCTAATTGGCTTCCCGTAAACCGCTTGTTCAACGCGGGAAAGTAAGAAGAACAGTCAGAAATAGAGCAGAATTAAGTGTAGCTGTTGAAGACAATACAAGATTTTGGTCGTAAATATATTAGCATAAAACCTTTTTACCAGAGGGAATAGAGGATAAACGAATATCAACGCCATCTCAGCAAAAAGAAAAAAAAGTGCCACGGCCTTTAGTAAACGTCAGGTTGCTCATATGAATATTTTTGTATTAATCTAAACATTAAACGATTGCTGGTGCTTCGTAGCAGCGCAGACTACTGCTTTTCGTATCTTGAAAGAAATCATTTGCTCTGAATACATAAAACACAAGAGAACAAATAATACAGCAGCGGTGTGAACAGTTTGTATATCAGTAATAAAACAGCAATGCCTAATGCGCATGACCATTTTTACCGTTGAGCTTTCCCTACTGCCAAATGCATTATCTGTAAGCCATTCCTCTACTCCCGCTTCACATGAAATCTCACCTACGTAATGCATTTCCTGCATAAAGCAATTTTTTTGATAATGAAGAAAATTAATACTCTTACTTTGTAGTTACTGCGATGGGTTGCCTTATGTTTACATCTGCTCAACACCTGCGACTGTAACGTTGATTTACAGTATAGAGAAACTGCAGCACACCTAATTTTTGAAAGAATAGAATGTCATTGTCATTTGTCTTCGTGATGTCTAGAGATCCGTTCATTGCATGATGACTTATTCTTACTTCAGCGCTTTCGCACATTATATGCCACAGAAGACCACAAAAGAAAAACAATCGGATGCTATTTTCTCCAGTACGAACCAAGTTGCAAGAAAAACCACAGAGAAATTATCTCTGTTCATTTTGACCAACTGCCGCTCTCTGCTAGTTCTTTCGCTAACTCCTCACCAAGAGGAATAATGCAACGTCGCCAATGCAGTAACGAATCCCGCCATCAGAAACTGGGCATGCGTTGGCCACAGTGCACGTGAAACAGCTCCATTTCGTCTTCCCGGGTGCTTCGCCAATCAAGCCGTTTCGGCGCTTTTCGCAGATCCTCGCTCAGCAATATTTAGACAGAATGGACTAAGTGGGAGACCAGCCGCTGACGTAAGGTAAGGTGCCTCGCTTGAAAGCTGAATACAATAAGCCAGCAAGACGAAAAGAACCGCTGGCGGTCTACACGCAGTTAATTGCGAGACAGACGTCAATGCGCAAAAGTTTCAGCTGGTGAGCTAGTTTCCGTGGTGAATAGAAAGCCCTTCAAGCTGCGTTATTGGGGAGCTGAGAGCATAGAGGAAGCTTGCGATTACAAGGAAGTTTGTTATGAAAGAAAAATCTTCAGGGCAGGAAGGAATGAGGGCGAGGGTAATTGGGGAGGGGGAGTTTTTCGCGCCGCATACTGCCAGTTCTTGCCGTGAGTCCGCCTCCCTCGTCCCATTTGGCGCTTTCTCCTTGCCCAACATCGACCCCTCCACAGACGTTTGAAGGCGCGGCTATTCAGCCATGAGCATTGCCGATAGCCACGCCAGCGCAACTTGCGCAACTCGCACCCCAGTGAGCCGATAAGCCGCCTAGTGCCGACGCGAATTGAACTCCCGGCTAATTGAGCTCTCTTGGGGTTCGCGCGGTGGCAGGCTGAGCCCAGTAGCTTGCTCGTTGGGGAACACTTGCCGGAACCGAAGCTGCCCGGTGCGGTCGTACTGAGGAGAGGCTATCCCCTGGTGTATCTATGTTTTCTTTCTCAGAAAACGGCTCCCTTATTTTCGCCGGTGGTGTTTCTTCTGTTTATCAATCGTGTTTTTCCGCCTTATACCTGTTCTTTTTTCATTGTTTCCCTTTAGGCCGCAAGAAAGATAGATGCCGCTGAATGTCTTGACAGAAAAAAATCTACAAATAGAGGATGAATACGTCGTCAAAGTTTTTTAAAAAAAAAAATATCTGCGTTCAAGGTAACTCAAGTGCAGGCTCCTGAGTTCAGTCACTTGAGAAAATATAGCTTCGAGCTGGCGAAGGAAACGTTTTTTGGAGCGTAGTTTTTATTTCATTGTGAGCCTTGTATACACACACAGCCCCTGGAATGTGTGGTTTTGTAATCCAAACCGCAATTCAAATATACGTTTTATTTGTTCACTCTAACATCCCGCTTGACTTATCCGCTTTTATAAAACCAACCTGAATATAATGTAGACAACCCCATGAAAAATGCTTGTGTCATTTGGACGACGAGGTGCGTAAATTCAAGCCTGAGTTTTCATTCGATCCAGCAAATAGCATAGAAAAAAAAAAGGACTCAGAAGAAATAGTTGTTCTACCTAATACTAGAATGCGTGCAGACCACCTTAATTATGTTCATTTTATCGGAGTATCAAAGTTATATTTCACATTTCATTTTGATCAAATGTATAAACCCGTCATAGCCTGCCTTTCTTAGCGATTCGGCAGCAGGCGGCGATGGGCAAAGCTTAGCAGCTTGAAATTTGAAAAAATCGCGTAAATAACTGCTATGAAATAGTTTTTTTTTTTGTTATCTGATTTGAAGTCTTGAGCACTTTGACTGAAGTCCCCTTACACGAGTATAAAATATTATCAAAGACCCACGCAGCAAAGCGTGATTGCCACCACTAAGAGACGGCAGCGCCGCATTGATTTTTTGAACGATCTCAGGTGGCAAATTATAGCACTGAACAGACAGACATGCTACAGTAATGGAGATGTACACTGCCTACGCAAACACAGTGCGGCCATATGAGTAATACTGGTATAATGCACCCTTGATGCGCATAGCAATACGGTGAAGCTTTGCAGGTAAGACGAGGAAGCCTGAATAGCACATGAAAATGTCTTCTACAACGCAAATATGCAATATCCGGAATTTTTAAATGTTCCGCTATGGATTATCTTTTATCGACACTGAGGGACGTTACATGAACATCCGGACAATTCTTTAACAGTAACGTGCGACCGTCGATTTCCCAAGATGAAGTAACGCTAAAATCTGGAGATGGAATGAGCGTGCGGGCGGAATCATCGTGCTCTAGCGGTGCGTCATCTTCTTGGCTGTTCTACTTTGTCGGAATCAACTCCTCGAAATGTTTACGTCAGAGTTCTGAGAGCCCTTGTTTCATCTCTAGTGTGCTGCAGCTTTTATTGGTGGAAACTTGTCAACTTTAACTACTACACTTCCACACTGGGTTCATTTTCAAGTGCTGGAGCGAAAAGATTTCTTTACAAACTAATTATTGAGTCAGTATTTGTTATCCTCGACAATTATTTTTTTCCCAAATTAACGTGAGTTGTGAACGCTACGTTGTTTATTGCAAATGTGTGTTCTTCATTACAGATACTATATTCACTATTTGCAGCGGGGAAAAAGCTGTAGCAGCTTTGGGGCTTCGATGTATAGCAGGCGCTTATGGGCCAGAGTTGCTTCACATTAACCGGAATAGCATAGCAGACGCGGCTCACTGCAGCTGCAGGAATCCTTGGCGCGGCCTTGTCCTAGCTCACATTGTCATCTCCTACGTCTACGAGCGCAGCAGCGTCGGGCAGTCGACTGTCGTGAGGTACTGTTGAAGAATCGGACGTGTGCATACGCCTGAGGGATGTTTCCTCCCGGTCAATTATCCTCTTTCATCAAATATTAGGTGAAAAATTAGCGCAAAGAAAACCTTCGCGTCTCTTTAAGGAACTTTAAGAACTGATTCTTAAGTTGAAAGACAAAAGGGCCAGAAATTCAGATTTTAGGGTCAAATCGAGTTTGCATATCGCAAAGAACTTCACTGACGCGCCTTTAGTTAAGATCAAAGAGGTTCATAACCTGTTGTGCTTCTAGATTTTCTTTTATCTGTGAGCCGCGCCACGTCGGTGCTAAGGGCGCACGAACGCTGGATCCACGGACACGGGATCAAATTCCGGCCACTGTGGCATCGTTTCGATGGACGCGAAATACAAGGCGCCCTTATGCTGCGCGACGTCAGGGCACGTTAAAGAATCCCAGGTGGTAAAATTATCCATAGCACTCTGTTTCGGCGCTCATATATTAGCCTGAATCACACTGGAAACTTAAAGCCTCTAAACCAAACCTGCTTCCTGCAAGTAGATGGCTTGTCCAGTACAGTCTATTTTCTTAAAGTCTACATTTTAAAAAAAACTTCAGACAGACGCATCGGGACAACAGTACGGATGTCATGGAAAAAGCTTGCGTCCCTGACATTAGGACTGGTTCGGCGGAAGTCCAATATTTTTCGCATAGTAAAAGTTGTTCTTCCTCGCCGCCTTTCCGTGAATAAAAATTACGTGGTAGCTGTTTCAAACGCCGCGCAGAATAAATAAATATAAACACATTTTCGTTAAGTAAATTGCGAAATTAAGCGAGAGCTACGTAAGGTATTGTAGTACTTATTTAGCTCTGCCTCTTTGCCCCCTTTATTTCCTTCTCTGCCTGCATTGCATAGGTGTCCACGCAGAGCAAGGACTGTTGGCTTTCTATTCACAACTTAAAACGTTTACGCATGCATGCACTACGTGGCCCGAACTATGCTAGAATTCAGGTGTGAAGCATCAAAAGCGCGTTTACAGCATGTGCAGTTAGTTTCCCGCATTACTCAGCCTAGATAAACGCTGTGAACCTGCGTCTGGTAAATGTGCGGAAAAATATTTCCAGCTGTCTGTTGGACACTATGTTTTCAGGTGACACCCATAGAGGTGCTGGTTGGTTGGTTTGTGGTGTTTAACGTCCCAAAGCCATAGAGGTGCGGCCTGTATAAAACATATCGCGCATGAGCGGGCTGATACCTCTCCAGTATGCGCAAAGTCCGAGAAGGGTTTCGAAGTGTTTGGTGGTATCTTACAATTTTGGACTAATCGGGTGGCGGTGCAACATGCCTCCCTAGTTTGCACGGTTTCGAGACCAGTGAAGTGTGCTATATCACGCGATCAAGACGATCGTTCGCTTGGCTCGTATTCGACGCAGGCATCGTGTGCCATGTGCAGGGGTGATCACGGGATCGCAGATGAGAGTTGTATGTATGTCATCCGGATGTGTTCATGAAATAGCTCTTCCGATTAGACAGCAGAGAAAAAAAAACGTTCAGCAAGCTTGCCAGCTGGCTAGCGCTTACTGATAAAGCTACCGTAATTGAAAGTGTCTTGAAAGAGTGGTGGGCACTGAGCCGGCTGAAAATAGTTCTCGATTACGTCCACTATGGCAAGTATGGAATCGTACAGCGTCCGAAACTAAGTTGTAGGAATGGTTTTCCTAAACGACTGCTCTAAAAATATCAAAAGTGCTCTCATGACGTCGAGTGCTTTTTGATGTCAGGAAGAAATTGTCTCTTCGGTGCTGAGAAAAGAAAACGCTGCACGAAAGGAACCTCTGACGAATATTGCGATGCCTCTGCTCGACTTCTCGTAATACTGAGTAGTAAACGACAAAACTCAAACCTCTTAAGTGGTTGAAATCCTTTTCGCCGCTGCGCTCATCGCAATTTTACTGTTTATCCGCCCTGCGCCACTCCAAAGAAGTGTATGAGTGTTGACTTTATCGAACGCGTCCCTCTCTAGTGCACCCCTGGAGCCCACTGCAGTGCTGAATGTGTGAGGGCGCCCCTTAAGGCTTGTGCGCCATAAAAGCATCGCCGATACAAAATAAGTTGCACGCAAGATTTCGCTGGACAGGGAAGCTTTGAACGAGGGATGTCTAATATCTGACAACATTCTGCACTTAAAGCCACAAAAATTGCTTTCAAACTTTAGTTTACACTGCTCTCAACGTTTTTACTAACAGTGTTGTTTCCTTGCTATGTGCGTGAGGTGAGACTTCTGGCACTAAATTTACTTGCCGAAATGGAAAAAAAAGCAATTAGAGGTTCTCTAAGAGGTCTCTTAAGAGGAGAATGGTGAAAGCCTACCCGTCCTCTCCTATCATTTGCTTCTCATTGTTTACGTCTTATCAATGTTCGTTGCAGCGTCACATATAATTATGATTTACAAGAAAGGAAAGGTGCTGTATCTGTCACACTTTTTCCGGCAAGTGTGAGTTTGGACGGTATACTATGGTCCGTGGCGTTCCTCGGCGTGCGTTCAAGTTTGGGATCGCAGATGGCAGGAACGCTAGACAAGAACACATCTCGCGGAATCTCGCGGAATATAACAGGTCTCGAGCACAAATCACACGCGGATTTTGTTCCATGAGCCTTGAAATAATAATAATAATAATAATAATAATAATAATAATAATAATAATAATAATAATAATAATAATAATAATAATAATAATAATAATAATAATAATAATAATAATAATAATAATAATAATAATAATAATAATCATCATCATCACAATCCTGACTATACCCACTGCAGGGCGAAAGCCTCTCCCATATTTCTCCAATGAACCCGGTTCTGTGCTAGCTTCATCCGCTTGACCCCTGCGACCTTCATAACGTCATCCGCCAACCTAATTTTCTGCCGCCCCCTGCTACGCTTTCCTTCCCTTGGAATCCAGTTTGTTACCCTAAGCGACCATCGGTTATCCTCTCTTCGCACCACACGTCTTGCCCATGCCCATTTCTTCTTCTTAATTTCCCCTTGAATGTCAGTAAGTTGAGTTATTTCTCTGACCCAATTTGCAAGCTTCCTATCTCTTAATGTTACCCCTACCATTTTTCGTTCCATGCCTTGAAATGCTTTTGCCTTAAAAAATAATATTACTCCGTTCTGTTTGTTTTAATATTTAATATTGAGACGTATGTAAAACTCGCCAATTCACGCAACTTCTAGCTTCGTAGCATGTGCAACTTTGCATTCAAAATGCTTGTTACACCTTTCCCAACTACAGAGACATAAATTATGGCATCTACGGAAAGGCTAGCGCGTGCTAGCTGATTGTTACATAGCGACTGCTATATGTACTATAATGTCGGAGTGAAATGCAACCGCCGCCTATAAACAACAAAAAACATTTTAGCCTTCTTGAACAGAGCTGTAGTATGCGACTAGTGTGATAAATGCTCGTGTGGGATAGACCCATCGACGTATACATTCATAAAGAGGCTACAGGAGAATGCTTTGCTGCATGGTAAAAAAATTTCGTATATGAGGTTTGTAACCTGGTCCTGTTCAATATCAGTATATACGCCCGTTCGGTACAATGTCAATTCTATTCGCGCCGGACGTAGTTTATAATTTTATAACCGATGCTGCAACTTGTAAAAAAACTCAGTGCCCACAAGGCTACAAGTGTCACCTAGAAGGGGACATTGTGAGGCTAGGCTAAATTTTAAGGCTTCAACCTTCTGATAAAAATTTTCAGCTGCAATTTGAGTTGAACTAGGGCAGTGGTGCATAAAAGTCTACAGGAACGCACAAACATATTGGACATGTAACGCATGAAGGGAGCTTCTGAAACAAAATTATGCGCAATTAAGAATAACATTATTGGGTAACAACCGTCCGTTAATAGTATTCTCGACATCCAGGAGATAGAATAATCATAAGGGAGACAAGGGATCTAATGAATATATTATGGGTGTTTGTTTTGGACCACATATCGATTACCGCAAAGCGAACCGTAGCAGAGAGTGATAGAATGGTCTTGAGAGGAAATGAGAAGATATCTGCTTGGGCTAGCACGGATTTAGTCTAGACAGAGGCTAGTGATAGATAAATTTATTTTGACGGGGAAATGACCCGGCAGATTATTCCGATTTTCGTACAACTTTGGGGTACTTTCGCAATCATCTGTGTTCAATGATGAAAGATCTGTTCAGACTGACCAATCGGGTCACCTGTCGCGGCATTCTAAAGAAAGATAATTGTTCTTTGCATGTCTAAAAACCGCGAAAAGTTGTAATCGATTTAATCAAATATAAACAAAAAACACTCTAGCCTGTAGAACCCGACAGTAGACTACAAGAAAAAAACATGAATGCAGCGCTAAGTGACGTGCTAGATTGGTTGCCAACATGCTTACAAAACGACATTACTGACGTATGTTCAACGTAGAAGTTGTGCAAAACTCGACGCTCCCATTAGTCTCAATACCTTTTGGCACAACTCAGTGCACTCCAATCAGGAATAGAGTTTCTCTTTAAACCCTTTGTTCATTTGTGTGGTTTGCTCCATGCTTGGTAGAAGGAAAGAAAAACGAAAGACAAAGACAAGTCCTCTTGTCGAAACGTTACCTCGGCTTGCGAACTGATGCTCCCCTTGAACTCTTGTTCGATGCTGCTTTTTTCTGCATGATTGCGTGAGGGTTTTTCCGAGTTTCCCTTTTTTGACGTTGTCAGTAGAAGCGTTTAAATTTCGGCTTGAAAAGCAAATAGTCCCGTACCCGTGCTATTGGGACATCTTGTGCATGGATGGAAGGTCATGTACACAACATTGTAGGCACGACGTCAAGGACTGGAATTTAATCATCCGAGATGTGGGGTTGCATCATTGGTGTAGGGGTCTAAATCATCAACCAACGAGACTGGTCGGTTTCGCGGCTTCACGGGCTTGAATTCCGCATGCGGCCTTTAAGTATGTAAATCATTCTGCATTTCATTCACTATATGCGCATTATGGGATTGGTAACGTTGCACTTCCGAAATAGAAATAACCTAATACGAGTGAACGGAGGCCTGCCGATAAGGACGCGGGATATCTGCCTAAACGAGACTTCTATACTGCGGCATAATACTTGCCGTAAACGGCATTGCACGCAGAAGTTGCTCATGCCGTGAATATGGTAAAGTAAGCAGAAACCTTGGCGATACCCACCGTTCTTCGAGCGCGGTGGCAATTCTACATCCTCAAATCCATGATTGAAGTCTCTTCTCTCTTTCGTCGCCTCCTTCTGAATAGCGTTCCACAAACATTTCATTTTCATTCGTACTATCGACGCCCGCAACGGTTCCTTCAAACCCCTCAATCTTGCTGCCCTCGAGCACGGTTGTACGCGCAAGGCGGGTGCCCTTACACACTCGAGCGATGCCGTTGAAAAAAAAAAAAAAAAAAAAAAGAGACGAAAACGATGCTAGAGAGTGAGGGGAAACTGTTTTATGGCTGGCAATTCGCAGCTCCCCGACGCCGTCTGTGGGGGAGATACGCGAATCGCGGACGACCGCTGGACGCCGCTTCCTCCTCACGCGATGCCCATTTGAAAACGAGCCGGCGACGGCTGCTTGGCGGGAACAAGACGTCCCTGTGTTTGCACCCCCCATCGTTTTCTGCCCGTGCCACAACCAACATCCTTCCCATCCTCTCGCTGCTCTCCCTTATGCTTCGTTTTCCCATCTTCCTGCGGCTGGCTTTTCGAGATATTTCTATGAAAGAGCCTGCAAAAGTGAAAGAAAAAGGACAAAAGAAGCGAAGGAAAGTGATAAGGAGAAGGTTTTTCAAATGTATCGTTGAAGAGCACCTCATTCAGACCCTGAAAAATCAATGTTGTCGGTTTTCGCCCGGAGGGCGTCGCCAACGTCCAGCACCGTACCTTGCACACGTCCGCTATCGCACTACTGGCGTCGGGATGCTCGAAGCTTGTTTACACGATGATACGGGTGCGATTTCTCGCTACGCGTCACAACAAACTGGGCAGTAAATGGTAAACGGATACGAATTTGGCAGTGAGGTGTGTCACCTTTTTTTCTCTTTCACTTTAGCTGACCAGCTTCAATTTGCTTTTACCTCTGGATAGAAACATTGTCGATATCTGGTGCACTTAAACAATGTGGCAAATCAATTCTGTTCCCCGGCACCTATATATACTACAGCTGTCCTGACGTAACTGAGACTGTTTTGAGTTTTTGAGAAACTTCCTCAAGATGAACCATAAGACGCTGTGTGACATATATTCGCATTTCTTTGTTGCACAAGAAAAATTAAGACTCGTTCAGTGATGCAGAGGTCGTTGACTACAAGCCCACCCTGCGATGCAGCGTTCATGAGCGCGCACGCACGCGCACACACACACACACACACACACACACACACACACACACACACACACACACACACACACACACACACACACACACACACACACACACACACACACACACACACACACACACACACACACACACACACACACGCACGCACGCACGCACGCACGCACGCACACGCACACACGCACGCACGCACGCACACGCACACACACACACACACACACACACACACACACACACACACACACACACACACACACACACACACACACACACACACACACACACACACACACACACACACACACACACACACACACACACACACACACACACACCATGGGCAAAATGTTGACCCAAATTGCAACGGGTTGGTAATTTATTGGTCCTATGTAGGGCTGGACATGAAGTGAAGTGAAAATTTATTACTTTGCAGATTACATTTGCAGAATTTACAGAATACATAAAATACAGCCGAGGGTCCCATAGTCTCAAGACTGTACCGGGACCCACTCCCAATATTGAGTAGATAGCTTTCGCTGCCTAGGTATGGCACCCGCAGTATCAGCGTAAAAAGTGCTTCGTTTGATTGACTACCACTTTCGAGAATAAAAAAAGGTTATCGCCATAACAGCCTTCCTTTTTCTTTATAAGATGACGTCAATTCTACGCTCGAGTTCGTCGGAAATTTTTATGATCACGTCTTAGGAACGTGTCTTCCCGATCGCCGGCGCAGAAAGCACCTAGCTCGGAAGACGTCTGAATGCCCTCGATGCTGTGGCGGATTCCGATTTCACGGGGAAGCACCTCAGCATACAAGGAGCAATTAGCTGCACATTACCCGAACATCAGAGTACCAAGCACCATCTTACCCCAACCGCACGCGTACTTCAACTTTGAACAAGCACACGTACTTCGCAGAGTACATAACAACAACCTCCTCCCCCATTTGTAATGTGCACATTCGGAGGGGTGGTGATGCTCATTGCCTTAACTACACGGAGATCAAGACAAATACAGAGCCCACTTTGCTTTCGTGTAACTTTGTTATTACATCTCCTCTTTCCGTATTTGCTTTCCCCGGTCCCTCCTACCTGAAATACCTGGCATCGCTGGGGTACGGAGGATGACCAACGGGCCTCATGTGAGCAAGCTTGCTTTTCCATTAGGCCTTAGTTTGACCCCTCAAAAAACACTTGCTTCCACCTCCTCCTTTTTCTCTCCATTGACCACCGCGGGAACGAGTGAATGTCTTGCCTAGAATAAAAGTTCACTGTATGACAACAAGATGTTTTTCAGCCTGCGTTTAAGAGTGGCACAATAATACTGTAAGCTGCATTACTTCTGGTTTAATGCGGTGCAAAAAAAAAAGACAATCCTCGTGAGTGACCTGCCAACGTAACAGAGGTCTTCCTTGCAGGAAGGTCTAACATCTACAGCCAGCAATCGGAGATAAACTGGTTGAAAACAGAACAAGCTAGATGTCCACTGGGTTTTTGTTTACACGTTGGACCCCTTAACGCGTATCGAAATTCTACGCTCTTGCTTATGACAGGACAAATATTGAAGCCAGGAAGCAATCAGGTCGTTTTCTCTGCGTTGTTTGCGTGCAAATACATTAGAACGAATCTGCATAATGGGGCCGCCAGAACACGCAAACTTCTCAGCTGCTGAGTAAGGCCATTACAAATCCGTCGCGCACGCACCCTCATCCTCTTTTCAACTCTAGCAGCACACGAGGCAGTGACTACGCACGTGCTTGAATAATGAGCGCTGTGAGGCGCGTGGTCTTTCGTCGGCCTGGCACTGTTTCCAAGTGCTCCAATATGCGTCCTCAAGAGTCCACGTTGGGAGAAATTTCTGCTCTCATGAAATTGGAGCGCCAACAGGCAAAAACCAGCGTGAGGTTCCGAGTCAAGTAATAAAAGGCAAGTGAGCGTAATAACAATAGGTGCGAAGCGCGAGCAGGCAAGAACAGTCCCGAGTGCTGTCAAGCCCGTGAGCGCAGAAAAAATAGCGCCACTGCTTGTATGGCTCGCCATTTGAGACGGGAAAGAGATTACGTGGCTCAAATGCCGATTTCCTTAGCCTGACACAATGAGGCGTACAGAGGATGAGCGCGAGGCAAAAGAAGAAAAGAGCGTCGAACTTCTGAACGCTCCGTCCTTATAATAGGAGCGTAGGAGAAGGCGGACTCGGGCGATTACGGAGCAGAAAACATGCTTCAGAGCGAGGATGCGAGGAATGGATGGGACAACGCAAGGGAATAAAGGAAAGAAAAAGAAGAAGAAGCGATGGGTTAAGCTCCGGACGAGGAAATTGGAGCTCCGACAAGCACAGAAGCCTTCCAGCGCTTCATTGAAGGGATGCGAGAATTTCAACGTAGCGAAGGCTAGCAGAGGTACATTGGAGAACTTGAAGCGTTTTTCGTCCTGCGCAAGAGCGCGAGATGTACGCTAAGTTAATGCTGGCGCCAACCTCTTCCTCTGTATCATTTTTATTAATTGTTTTGTCGACGCGCTGATCATGCTGATGAAGTGTTTTTAGATGCTTTTGAAGATATTTTGCATGCTTTCAAAACGCATCGTTATTCCCCTCGCAACAGTTGACGGAATAATGCAGAGTGATGGCGGCCGCTTCTGAAATAACCAGGACGGTGGGGGCTTCGGAAGGAAGAGGTCATGGCAAAGGCCAAAATATCTTCAATCTAAGTAACGCGCTACGAGACAGTAAAGGGTGACCACAGTGAAAGCAAGGTTTTGACGATAGAGGAGGAATGCCAAAAGTCAAAACATGGGAACAAGTTAAAAAAGAGATCTGTGTGTGTGTGCGCGGGGGGGGGGGGGGGGGGGAGGAATGCTGGTGTAGAGTGTGAGGATTGAAGGGATGGAAGAGGGACAAGCGAAAGCGTAAGGTGGAAAGTGGAATAGGCGAGGTGGGCTGCGGCAGGTGTGAGTGCTCGCACTGAGTTTGCCCGAGCTTATGTGTAGTATTCCGGCAGGAAATATGATCACACAGAAGAGAAACGCTTCACTCGATATGTGGTTGACTGTTTTGTCGACATCATGTAAATCATGCTAGAATTCATATTTCAGTGCCAGGCGTCGGTCCTGTCCTTTTAATACATTTTGGCGGTTTCTCAGATTGCAATGCCCTCTTTATAAAAATCAGTAAAGGGGAGGAGTGTCAGTTGAAGGAAAAATAGGTCTGGGAGAGGGCAGAATTTTTTATTTAGATCAGTAGGTGAAGGCACTCTGATCCTTTGTCGCTTGGGACGGGTGGCGGGGGGCCCTGCCTCAGCCGCAGGCCTTTAGACGTTGTTGGCCGGCGGCGTCCCAGGCCAGTTGGACGGCGGCTAGCTAAGAACACACTCATGTGTATACATCTTCTTTCATATTCTTAAGCTCGGCATATCGCAAGATCAAATACCTGGACAACTATGCTCAAACTGCGCATTAACCAAGTATCATAATCGTGTGCCAATTTTTGCTGGGACAGAACTACGTAGACTCATGGTTGGCATACTTCGCGAAAGGAAGCAGCACAGATATTTACTTCAAGAGTCGTAAGTGATCTTCATGAATATTTTTAGTTTACATTTTGGGCCCTTGATAAATTTTGAGTTAAAGATTTGTGGGAAGAATAAAATACAACAAATAGGTCGCTCTTCCCTGACCATCTCAAAAGCATAACTGTGCAAACAAATATATGGAACAATCTGCGATCTACTGCGATATTTTCGCTGAAAGCAGCAGTGCTTAATCGCAAAGTTTACTTTTATGCTTTTTCTGCAATAAATGCCTCTGAACGGTGAACGTGGAGGGGGAGGGGGGGGGGGGGGGGTGAGGATTAATTAATAAGAATGAAAGTAGTAAATCACATAACGTTAGTTTCGAGATTTGCAACATCTGTATATGCAGTCCACAGCACACGCTATGATTGATAACCCAATAAAGATAAGTAATGTACCTTAAAATTTTTTTACCGTGCACGAACGGGAACTTTATCGAAATGGGCAATTTTGAATGCTAAAATCAATTTTGGCGTCGCTTTTAAATATACGAAATGTTGTTACCGCGCCTACGAACGAAATCTATAGATAGGAAATAAAAGAGGTCCTAGCCTGTTTTCTTAAGCGTGCACGTGTCGTGCCGCAGCGGGAATTAGCTCTTAAGAAATTCTTATTCTGGAGGCTAGAAGGTTTCAAATTGGGCCGAAGTTAGGCAAATAATTGCCAAAGTTATGAGCCGCGTGCGGACTGTGAGACAAATGTAAATAGGTTACATCTGGCATACTAGAGGTTTTTCTTGTTGAAATATTCGCGAGCTACTGGGGAATTAGGCCTTTGACTCGTAACGTTGCAACAGGCCCATGTGTCATTCACCTCTCAAAAGAAGGAGAGAGAAAAAAAATGAAAGCTAATAAAGCTGCTTCTTTCTATACAGGCAGCGAAATTTTCACGGCTAGCCGCTATCTTGCATGCAATTACTAACACTGCGCTTGCTCTTCTCTTCTGATTTGGTATTTCTCCAGAAGAACTTATGCCAACGCGGCAATTGATTATTCCTTTTCAACGGATGAACAATTTTCTTGCTTCTACCTCGCGGCGGCCTAAGTTTCCCTTCATCCGCTTCGTGTTGCCCAATTTTCACCTAGTCGAGTGTTTCGCTGTAATTCGCGCGGCGGTACTGCACGTATTATGACGAAGGGCGCACTTCGCAATATGGCCAAAGCAGCGAGTCGTGTAAAGCCTAGCTGAAGAGGAAAGCGGCAGACTACTGTTTGCTCATCAGATCCTAGCACTGCGGCAGCTAGTTCTGCGAAACGGAGTTTGTCTAGCCTGTCAACCCAGGCGGGGTATCTACACCTGTATTGCTATTTTTGTGCGTTTACCAGATTCTTTTTTCTTTTGGCTCTCAACCTTTCGTCAGCGAACATGACCAGTTAGCTAAATGAGCTTTGTTCATTTGCTACGTGTTTAAGAAGACTTTCTTACATTTGCCGCTTCATATAGCTTTACGTTTGACCGCGTAGATCACAGCAGATTGTGGCAAGCTCTCCAAGAGATGGGAGTTCCAATTCACCTCATCTGTCTCCTCAGGAACCTTTATGAAGGGCAAGAGGCCACAGTCAGAACTGGGCATGGCCTTACTGATTGGTTTCCGATTGAGAAAGGAGTGAGGCAAGGCTGCATACTGTCGCCCTGCCTATTTAACCTATATGCAGAGTGCATCATGAGGAAGGCCGGTCTGGACGAGTCTTCAGCTGGAGTGAAGATTGCTGGAAAACGTATCAACAACCTTAGATATGCGGATGATACCACTTTAATGGCAGAAAGTGAAGTGGAACTCAAGAGACTTGTGATGCGCGTACAAGAAGAGAGTGAGAAGTTTGGGCTTAAACTGAACATTAAAAAGACGAAGATCATGGCGTCTTGTCCTATCAAGTCCTGGAGCATCAATGGACAAGAAGTGGAAGCTGTGATAGATTTTCTGTTCTTGGGCGCCAAGATTACCTCGGAAGGAGACTGCAGCCATGAAATTAGGAGACGCCTGCTTCTGGGAAAGAGAGCAATGGTTAGCCTTGACCGCCTAGTAAAGAGCAGAGACATATGTGTGCCAACCAAGATCCGTATAACCCGTGCTATGGTCTTTCCAGTTGTGATGTATGGATGCGAGAGTTGGACTGTGAAAAAGGCTGACCGCCGAAGAATTGACGCGTTTGAATTGTGGTGCTGGCGAAGACTCTTAAGAGTTCCTTGGACTGCCAGAAGATCAAATCAGTCGATATTGTCGACCATAAACCCTGACTGCTCATTGGAGGGTCAAATTCTAAAGTTAAAGCTCAGCTACTTTGGCCATCTGATGAGAAGAGAGGAGTCGCTGGAGAAAGATTTGATGTTGGGAAAGGTTGAGGGTCGCCGGAGAAGGGGTAGGCAGCGAACGCGATGGTTAGATGGCATTCTCGAGGCATTGCAGATGAAGCTATGTGATGTTAAGAAGATAGTGAGAGACCGGAAAGCGTGGCGTGACATGGTCCATAGGGTCACGAAGAGTCCGACACGACTGAACGCCTGAACTGAACTGAACTGATAGCTTTACCCAGGGGTCGATTCCTGGTAGCATGTATCAAAGAGATATTCATTTTTTTAATGGGCTACACAATATTTCCAGCCTTAATTTTGCTTGCAAACGCGGCAAATATACTTTAACTCTCCATAGCTTAGAGAACACCGTTTTAGCTGTGCAGGGATTTCACGCTGTTATGATCACTCGTACTCCCACTGCGCCACTGAATGGCGTCTCCTGGGTCACTGGTACCAACGAAAATTTTAATTGGTTATCGGCGGCTAGCTGACAAGGCACTATAGTCGCGAATAGACTGACGCCTTAAACTGCATTGAGCCGACAAAATCAAATAACCGTGATGGCTGGCAAGCGAGACGGCTTGACAACGCAATAAACGAAAGGGAAAGGAGAAGAAAAAGGGGGAGCTTCTGGGCCGGTTACGGCATGCCCGCACAGGATGATGAATGGTGCGGCAGTCGCACCAGCGCTGACTCACTCACCCGCTTTGGCATTGATCACTTTCTCGCGTGCGGACCCGCGCAATAATCCCCGCCCGTTCGCTGCAGCGATGTCAGAGGCTGTGTCGGTGCGTCGCGAGTTCTGTAGAGAATGTAGCCCCGCTTCCCTTACGTAGCCTCGAGGGAAGACAAGCACTGTGGTCGCAGGAGTAAGGAAGCCGGAAAGGAGGAGATGGGGAATCGACGGTTGCGGCTTCCCGCCTCCAGCGCATGAATTAGCATCAGAAACTGAGTCGCCTCCACGACTGTAGTATCCATATCACTATTCTCACCCCGAGCTTCAGCTCCCGGAATATTATTCATGCAGACTGAGCTAAGTTAAAATATCGAGACTATGATGCTTCACAGACAACTCGATTTCACCAGATTTAGCTCACAGAAGCACAAGCTGGTACCTAACATTCGCCACGGCGGCCGCTTTTCGATGGGGGCAAAAGGCAAAGCGCCTATGCGCTGTGCTATGACAGGGCACGTTAAAGAACCCCAGATAGTCGAAATTTTCGGAGCTCTCCACTACGGCGTCTCTTATAGTCCGAGTTGCTTTGAGACGTCAAACACCCCAAACCAAATCAAACCTAAAATTCACTGGCTTTCATCATGTCGCTGCTTGTACCTGTGCGCAAGACCGGACATATGCTTCCTCTACTGTAACCGGTACGCCTAGTGGCTGCCACGTGACCTCTGGTCTCGTGTAATGACCTCATTGATACCCGCCTAAGTCTACACAGTCTGTGCCCATGACCCAGTCGATGCCTTTTACGCATGTGCATTACGCGTGTGACAGTTGGCCACACGTTTTGGATTTCCTTTCGCCGGCTCAGTGATTGGCGTTGATTTACCCACACGCTCGAGGTAATTCACTCGGACCTGTTCAGAAAAAAAAAAGGCAATGGACACCAGTAAAGCACTAATGTAGATGCTTGGGCGAGTTGGTGTTCCATAGTTTTTAATACAGCGCAACGGACGCTGACAAGAAGGGGATTTACAACTGACATGTCGAACGCACAAGCGCAGTTTTTTCTAGGCGAGTTATTAATTTCATTTCATTTCTTCTACAAAGAGCCTCTTTCCATGTTTTTTGGTACATCCGTGTAGTCATGCAATCATTGCTACTTTAAGCTTTTGTTGAGCTGTTATCTATATATATCTCTTCGACGTTTTGCTCCTGAGAAGAACATATTTACCTACAAAAATATGAAATACTTATAGGATGCTGCATCGCGCCTATTATAAGTGACATCTTCCTTGCGTGTCTAGACAGGGAGTTGTCTCCACTCTTTGGCGACTTCCCCGTGGTGAAGACAGTTCGATACATCTGTGACTACCTGGTTTTCATAAGCAGTCGCAGCCACTCTTTTCACTCAACCGTTCAGAAAGTTCTGAAGTTGCTTAGTAGTGTCATGTCCCCTTTAACCTTGACATAAGTGTTGGCATATGATCATTGCATTCGTTTCCTTGATATCAAGCTTCGCTTCAGATCCGACACACTTTCGATCATATGAACGGTGGATTAAGAAACCTGTGCTTCCTTACCATTCAGCTCACTCGAAACTAGTGAGGCGTGCCATAGCCAGTTTGTATTTTTCTAATGTCTTCATGAAATCCGGCCCACACAGCATATAATCTAGCTTTGAAAAACAGCGAGATAGTTTAACGGAAGCAGAGTACAATGCGTATTTTCGTCGCACAAGATATTCATAAATAGACAAAAATCAACATCGGTCAATATAGGGAGGCTAAGCAGTCAACAATTAATGAAAGAAAAAACAAAAAAGTTGCCGTTATTCTGTATTGTCACACTCTCTGACATAACCTCAAGAATATCATGGGTCGTTCGGAAGTGAAAGGGCTTTTTCCCGCTCCTGAGAAGCTGTCCAAGATCTGCAATCACGCTAAGCATCGACAGGTAAAACAGCTATCTGAAATAAGAATCATAGAAACTGTTTCGTTCCATCTGACAAGGAACTGGTTTATTCCATTCCTTTGAAATGCGGCAAAATGTACATTGGGCCAACAGCCAGGTGTCTAAGTGTCCGGCTACGTGAACATAAGAACGAAGTAAAAACAGTGTCAAAGGTCACTTAGCGGCTCATTGCAAGAAATATTCACATTGCCAGCCGGAATTCGATTAATGTGAAGTTATCTGTCATCACACAGACGAGCTTACAAGAGAAGTGATTGAGGCATTTAACATCGTATCTAGCAAAGACTTGTGCGTCAGCGCACCACCGGTTCTTTTATCGGACAAAGAAATCAGGTTTATTTCTGCTAGCAGGTGAAACGTTATTCGATAAGCTTCTTTGGCTATCTTTTCGTTTGATGTTTTCTCTTAATTTTTCTTTTTGATATGCAGCTCGCCTAGAAAAACATGGGCTTCTGAGCTTGACTTGTCAGTTTTAAGTCAGCGCCCACGTGTGTCTAGTTTGTGTCCTCTTTTCGTCCGCGTCCATGGCGCTGTATCAAGAATAATAGCGCAGCTTTATATCGACTGGGCAAAATTTATTTAACAGGGACAAGTGCATGAAAAGCAGTTGTCTTTAATAAACCTGCACAAATAAATTTCACTTTCATTGCTTTTGTGACTCGGTGATCCGGTGCGACTGTTATCGATCATTGTCCGCTAATGCTTTTATTTCTATGACTGTCGCATACATGTAACTGCGCCTATTAGGTATAACAAGAAAAACATGCGCTACAGAAACACCATTAACATAAATATGAAAGAGGACTGCGAGGCCGCGCCTTTATCCTTATTTTTGCACAAGCAGGTAAGGAACGTGTCCAAAGCAGCTGTTCAAAGTAACTCTTCCCTTGAGATGTCAAGTGACCCGCTTCCTGATAGCAACATTGCGCAGCGGATCACCAGAAATATACGAATGCGCATTTTGCTTTTCATTCTGATATTTTAGTCTGGAGGCTCTTTATCATAGGGTCAGGAAATAAGGGAACTGAATATACCCGAAGGTTGCGACTGCCCTTAAAATAGGTAGGATCGATATCCTTTTCGAACGCTTAACGTGGAGCCTTGCATTTCATTCTGGCGGAAACCAATGTTTACGGATAACTTGACACACCCATAGCAAAGGTACATCAACCTTTTCGCGTTCGCGTTATTCCAAACGAAAAAAAAAAATGTTTTTAGTTGTTGAAATTAAAAGGTAAAAAGTGGAATTTTGCAGAAAATTGAAATTTCAGATCAGATTGCATGTTTTTCATAAATAACGTTTTTTCGCTGCTTGTGAGGCACTTAGAACGGCATCACAGACATTCACTCTACGAATAACTTCAAACTCGTCGTAGAGGGAAACTATAAGAGCGAAGACAGTAGCTCACGTGATGTATTATTCAGTAGACCACGAAGAAAAAATTGGCAGTGGCTTAACTCAGCTCTCAGCTAAGCCAGGATATACAAAGCGAAAGCTGTAGTAGACGTGAATGCGACTGAATCGTTTCTCTGTTGTTGTTCTTGTCGTATCTACTTCTCCGCCGCCTTGTTCCTTTGTTTTGTAAGTCCCTCTTCTCGTTCTTCTGGATTTTCCATCGCTCGTTCAGATCTCTCAGCTTCGTTTTTGCTAGTGCCGCTACTTGACGGCGAGCGATGTTGGCAGTATGAGTAGATTTGGCTTATAGGCGAGCGTAGCGAGCGCTCGACCGGCTGCTTCAAGGCTTATATTCCCCGCTGCGGCGCAGCAGCTGAAAAGCACCGCGCTTGCGCAGCGAGGCGCATAGCTAACGGATGACGTCACGCACTTCACTCCGCGGAGACCGGTGATATGTACTGGTAAGAATGATGTTTGCCTGCTGTGTGAAGAAGAAGCAGGTGCGCGATGAAGAAGAAGCGAATCAGCAGCAGAAGAAGAAAGGAGCGACGCCCGCTTCGTGCACCACACTTGCGAAGAAGCGGGCGCGTGGCACGCGGCTGAAGGTCGGCTGAAGGTCGAACTTTGGCCTACGCAAAACGTGTGCTGCTATCCCAGTGAAGCTTTCGCTTCAGATAACGGGCAAGAGTAGAAAATTAGAATGCATGGAAGGGGGTGGAGCACAAAAAGTAGGGTCGCTCTGGTACGACGGAGTAGGAAAGCGGGCCCCTTGTCCTAGCGGTTACATTAGCGTAAGGGAATGCTGCTTGCGCACGAGTAAGCGGAACGCTCTATGACAGGACTTGGGTGACTTTCTCTTCAATAACTTGTCGGCTAGCCGGCGCAATGGACGGCGCGAAGTGCGGAGGAGAAGCGGTCGGTTGAACGGCATGTAGACGGGAGAGCTGGCGTGTGACTTCCTTGCGGGTGAAGTAGTGGATGCTGTGTATAAAAAGGGACTGGTTTGCAGACGATGGAGCAAGCACTACGCCAGCAATACCCTCCACAGGTGCGCCAGAATGCCGCGTAGAAGCGCGTTGCGTCCGTAGCTCATCAAAGTTTTGGCACAGCGTTTTAATATATATCGCCTACAGAAATAGGATTCCTGGCCAGTAACATTTGAACCTCGTCATTACCGATCTCTTTAAGACTCTTGACTCTTTCAGTCTTGGACATAGATGGACTGACACGCTTGCAGAGGTCAACCACGTTCTCAATATAGATGGTAAAGGTTTGGATCGGAAGCTGCTGAGCCACAGCACGGAGACGTTGCTCGGTCCGGAGTTCAGTGCTGCAGGACGGCTGAAGACATCCGCAAAGGTCTACTTTAATATGGACCACGTCGGGCGATAGCTTCGCCGTTGCGAAACAAGAGGTTGGCAACGTCCGTGAGGTAGAAGAGCACGTTGCTTAGTTTCACAAAATCGTCCCACCGATTGTAAGTGCTGACGCGCTCGAAGGTGGCTAGCCAGTTGTCAGCGTCGTGGTCGTCGGTACCACTGATGAAAGACGGGTGACGCTATCGTTGTACTCCGGAATAGAGGACTCGGGCAGAAATGGACGCTGATTGTTAGCTCGGAGCGTCTTGCATGGCGGCCGAAGAGCGCAACGCGGAGCTTCGAATTTCTAGGGTGAGGACCTTTACGAAGACGGCACAAGGACCGAAACACCTCCACCGAGCGTGGGGTGTTTATTTGAACTTGAGAACGGCAGGCGGTTAGTGAACATCGTCGCTCAGACAAGCTCTCAACTGTAAACTAGGCTTCAGGCTCCACATCGTCTACCTCTTTGCTGTGTCCTGGCAGCTGCTGTCTGTCTGATTTATGACTATTTCAGGTCAATACATAGCCTTCTCCAAGGGAAGGAAAACGTAGCAGGGGGCGGCAGAAAGTTAGGCGAGCGGATGTGGTTAAGACGTTCGCAGGGGTCAAGTGGATGCAGCTAGCACAGAACCGGGTTAAGTGGAGAAATATGGAATATGCCTTCGCCCTGCAGTGGGTATAATCAGGCTGATGATGATGATGACATAGCCTTCTTGAACCAACTTGCATCTAGAGAACGCTTTTGCTATCATTATAGTCTGCAGGTAGCAAAAACATTCCGGCAGCCAGGGCCAAGGCGTGCGGTACAAGGGGCAACTAGAAAAGCAACTTGTGTTCGAAAAGCGCTATGCGGATCTTCAAAGTCCGTTATACACAAAATCGTTTGTTTTATGTTATGAAGCGCTCGGCACGAGTAGTGATGCTGTAATGAATGATGACGGAGTCTGTATGTTTCCGGCCCTTCAGCACTGGCATCGCAGGGGGCTGTTCTCTACGAATGGGAGGCGCAGTTGAGAATACAGCCCCTTTTGGTAAAGTGAGTCACGTGACAATTCATGGCTTGACGAGAAACTCCACATAAGCAAGGGAATGTTGTTGTTCGGGAATTTCCAGAAGCTAAAATACATTTCGTGTTTTATTGCAGAACGGACTTTTTCCCAATGCGATGGTCTAAAGAGGACACAAACTTCGTAACAGAAGTAGCATTAATAACCCGAAATTTCCTTCCTGGAAACCCTGTGGCGTCAGTTCGAGGGACAAGATAAGGTTTACTTTCGGGACCGAAAGATCAGAAAAGAGCATAACAGATAAAAAGAAACAATAGAGAAAAATCTGAAATGGTGAGGAATGTAGAAACAAAAGCGCGGGTACCGGCTTCCTAGAGAACCCATGAAAAATGTATAGGCCGAGAGGGGTGAATCGTGAGCTTCGAGGTTTGATAGGATTTCTCTATTGGCGCAGAACATAGAGCATTTTCCGGGATCAGGCAAGCATGAAAGCCACTGACACGGGCTGAGCCATCTCCTTAGCTCTGGTGATCGGAGATACCAGGACATCTCGCCCACGCGAAACGCCTCACTAGGATGTTCGTTCTCTTCTGCCGACATCTTTCAAATCTCCTACGAAAACTGGAGTTAAAATGGTAAAAAATATATAATGAAAATCGTAGCGAACTGCCTCAAGAGGGATGCCACCCCGCATTTCTGTCACTGTGCAGAGAGTTAGTTGCAAGAAACTGCTGAACCACAGATTTTTGTACCTTGTTTTCATTGGGCTAGAGTGAAAACAGCAGATTTTAATTTATAAGGGCTTGTGAGCTGAACTCACAGTGCAGCCCACTTTGAAAGTTTGAGAAGTGCTAGGCTGCTTGCCCCTGACCAGCGTCCTTATGTTGCGTGCCGTAAAAAAAAAAAAAAAAAAAAAAAAAAAAAAACTACTCGCAACGCACGGAGCTCGCTGAATCATGGCACTTCCTCATACGACACGGACAAGACGACGCCCGCTTTTGTGTTTTATCATTATTTTTCTTTCTTCAACAATTGAAGCGGAAGCTTTTCGTCTTCATAAATGTGCATTTTAAAACTGCGGCGTCAATTTTGGCCTTTGCCCTGTCATTGCACAGAGAGCGCCCTTTTGGTCCCTCATATAATACAAGACCATGTCTAATATTTAAAAAGAAAAACGTCGAAAGGCGGCACTTTTCGAAAAGCTTGCTGCCGAACTTTGTTCGTCGAGAGCGTTTGTTTGTCATAATTCTAAAAGACTTTTGTCTTATTCAAGCCAATTTACTTGAAGAGCAACAATGTTCTACCTCCTGCAGTAATAATATTATAAACTGTGGATAACAGCATATTCTCGCATGATATATAGGTTACGACAAACCTATGTCTAAGCGTAGATATATAAAAATGAATTAGGCGCAAGAAAACCTAATATCACAAGATAAAAAATATTCTTAAGTAAGGTGGTTTGGTAGACTGTCTGATGCGTGGTCATGTTGTCAGTAATTATGGGTGCGTCCCTGTTGCCTTGTTTTTGTTCCATGAAAATGTATATTTGCAGCGCACTTCCAAAATATTGTCATAATGTACCACGAGGTTGCTTTTCACAGTTGCAAACAAAGTAAAGCAAGAAAAACAAAACCACAGAGGCCGAAAAACTGCTAAAAAAAGTAAACGTTACTGTGCAAGCTACCTTTTCTTTATCAATGAACTTTATTGAGAGAACCAAATAATATGTACAAACACAGTCTGAACCGCTAGCTCAGAAGGCTAGTGGCTGGTCCAAGTACAAGTGTTACAGGTTCAGTCACAGAGGATCAAGTGTTTAAAAGAACAATGATGATAGAAACACATCATTACTGCTCTAATTGCATACATCAGCAAATATACAAAAATAGAGTGCAAGTAAAATAGAATACCCGCATGATTATGTGTGGGCGTATAAAGATATTAGTGGGTATATACACAGATTACATATATTTTGTGGGCATATATGATATACCGTGAACATTTAAAATTGTATATTTATTCATTTTCATTCCCAAATATTTTCGACCATGGGTCCATTACAGTGATGGGGCTTAACACGACGAAGAATAAAATAATGTTATATGAATGCAATACAGAAAATAGCAAATTCACAGTAGTCTACAAAATCACATTTTTTACAACACGATTGACTACATATTGTTCAAGGCATGTTTCAGGGATCTATTTTTAATGAATTCATCACACCGAAACACAAGTAGAGCTAAATGGCAGAAAGGAGGAGAGCGAGACCATATGTACTGCTTTTCGGGTTTGCTCCTTAACCCTGATGCATTTTCCACGCACAGTGGGGCAGGTATTATCTTGAGAACTGATGTAAAATGTTCAACGAAAATAGGTTTTTCGGATACCATGAAGTTACTGAATCGTAAAAGAGATTGAGTTAAATTATTTCTTTCTGATTTCGTCCTCGAAAAGCAAGTATTAGCATATACGTTAAAGGGATACTAAAAATAAAAATATAGTGGGCTTGCATCAACAGAATGCCAATTCCTGGTTACAAAAAAGCCACTCTTGCTGAAAATAGAGCTGTTATAAGGTAGTAAAGAGGAAGAACAGAAATACAGGTATCGCTGCAACAACCGAAACGGTCGAAACTAGCAACTATTAATCACGTGACGCGCAAGGCATCCCGGAGGCTGACAAATGCGAATTACGTTGCCCGTTTGAATGCGGTAGTAGATTTTGTCTCGAATATGATAACATGTTTTTATCACACGTAGACGACGCCGCAAAGACTACGTAAATGTCGCAAGACAAATATAAAAAATATACTTGGTGGCGTCACAGGCTTCCACTTCTGTTTCGGTTATGTTCCGGCTCAGGCACTTCGTGCGTGTTCGGATAGATCTGTTTTGGACCGGCGGCGCCTGAAATACAAGCTCGGAGCAGCAGATGTGCCTACCCCAAGGGCGTATCGAATGAAGATCATGACTCGGCACGCACCTGCGAAGTATTCTCCTCTCCCAGCGCGCCAGCAATCACGGAGTATCCTCTTGCGTCATAGTGTGCGTAATCCTACCCTACTACGTAGTAGCAGAGAACAGTTTGAATTCGACCGGCGGGAAAAAAGAAAAAAAAAAGCTCAACTTCTTATCTCAATATTTCAGCAATAATTCGGCTTTTGCTGCCGGATATGCGGCCACAGTGTCATCAAATGCCATTTATTAGTGTCCCTTTAATGCGTGGATTTGGGAATTTTCAATGACATTCACAGCTTGCTCTTAGGTGCTTGAGGAGGTTAGAGGGCTATAACGGGAAATAATGTTTTTGAGAGATTTCCGGAAAGCTAAAATTAAGCCTTAACCTGGTTAAGCGATGACGTTTCTTTAGAGGCGGGGGGTTGTGCATACGCAGCATCTCTGTGACATAATCAGCACGTGTATATATTGTGAAAGAAGGCCAGGTCCAGACGGCAAGGTCGTGAAGGCAAGGCAAGGTATGCCGTGTCAGCGTTTAATCTGATGGAGAAAACCCAAGCGCACGCCAGAGCCGGCGCCGCGGGACGATGATGATGGTATGTACAAGAGGAAGAAGAAGATCATGGTATGTACAAATGAAAGAGAGAGAGAGAGAGATAACAACTTTTATTTAAAATGCCTGCAGAATCGGTTAGGCTCCCTCCAAGCAGGGAGGACAAGCTTTTACCGTGACGCGGCCACTACGTCAGTCTCGTGCGTTGTGCTCCTTGAGGTCTTGTTACGTCCCTCGCTACTTCCGCGGGTTCGAGAGGGCCGCCGCCCCCTTCTTGGGGGTGCTGCCCCCTCTCTTATGTTTCGCTTGGTCGCTGCCTCTCTAAAGCTGCCGAGACCTGCTGGACGGCCTTGAGTTGTGTCTCTTGATCACAGCTCCTCGTTGCAGCCTCTAGCTGCAGCGGGATCGTCGTCTTCTCGCTGGCTTCGCGCGGCTTTACGCTACAGTCCCAAAGGATGTGAGCCGCGGTGGCTCTCTCCTTCGCGCACAGTCTACACATGTCGCTCGCGTGCACCTCGGACACATGTGCTTAGCTAGCACCGGGGTGAGCAGGGACCCCGTCTGTAACTGTCTGTATAACACTGCCTCCTTCCGGGTAAGCCCCCGGTGAGGTGGCGGCATAGTCTGTCTGTTCAGTCTGTACCATTTCACTATTTCGTTGAAGGTGGTCATCTTGTCCTTGGCACTGCGCCGCGACCAAGACTCCGAGTCGGCCGTGCTTGCAGCCGCGTGGTTAGTTAGTCCTCGCGCGGCCGAGTTGGCCGTCTCGTTGTGGTTCACGTTTCCGCGTTCCGACACGTCACTGCCCATGTGGGCCGGAAACCACTTGATCACCACAGGACTTTTGCGTCCGATGTCTTCGGCCTTGCGCAGTATGCGCGCGGCCTCACTACATACCCTACCCTTGGCGTAGTTCTTCACTGCCGTTCTAGAGTCACACAATAGTGCATCCGGGGTCGGAAACGGCCAAGGCGATGGCCACCTCCTCCGCCCGGTGCGCTTCTCGAGTCCGGACGCTCACCGCGGTCTTCGTTGCACCCGTCGATGCCCCGACAACTACCGCCGCGTATGCGTTGGTGTTCCCTCGATACTCCGCCGCGTCCACGTAGGCGGCGCCTTCTTCTCTGGCGTGGAGGTCTACGAGAGCCCTGGCCCTCGCCAACCTCCGCTCCCTGTTGTGCTCGGGGTTCACGTTCTTCGGGATCGGGAAGACCCTGAGCTTTCTGTTGATGCTATCTGGTATAGGTACGTCTTTCTGCTGCTTGCCTTCCCTCGGTTCGAGGCCAAGGTCCCGCAGTATCTGTCTTCCGGTTCTCGTTTCAGAGAGACGCTCGAGTTGCGCCGTTCTCTGTGCTTCGGCTATTTCGTCCAACGTGTTGTGGACTCCCAGCGCCATGAATTTCTCGGTGCTCGTGCCCCCGAGGAGACCGAGTGCCGCCTTATACGCCTTGCGTATGGTGGCGTCTATCTCGTTACGTTCACTCGGCCTCCAGTTGTGGAAGGCGGCCACGTACGTTATATGGCTAACTGCGAAGGATTGAACGAGCCTAGTCAGGCTCTCCTCCTTCATCCCCGCTTTACTGTTGGACACCCTCTTGATGAGTCTCATTGCCACAGCCGCTTTGCCCGCGAGCTTGTTGACCGTTTCACCGTTGGCTCGGTTTCGCTGGATGAGCAGCCCGAGTACTCGAATCTTCTCGACCTCCGGTATTACTTGTCCTCCCGCCGTCTTGACCGTGATCTTGGGACGCTCGTACTTGACTTCCATATTCTTTCTTTTCCTGCCCGATCCTTTCGGGGGAATCACCAGCAGTTCTGACTTGGCCGGAGAGCAAACGAGTCCAGACCCGTCCAGCTGCTCCTCGATGGCGTTGACCGCTTCTTGCAGCGTTGTCTCGATGTGTCCGTCGCTTCTTCCCGGTACCCATAGCGTAACGTCGTCGGCGTAGATGGTGTGCCGGGCTCCCGCTACTCTTTCTAGCCGGGTGGCCACTCCGATCATCACGAGGTTGAAGAGTAGCGGGGAGATTACCGACCCCTGCGGAGTTCCGACGCTGCCCAGCTTCTTCTCTTCGAGCTGCAGGTCTCCCGCACAGATTTCGGTGGTGAAAGAAGATCCGTGGAGAGCTCACACAATCTGCCCGGGGGGGCGGAAGCGGCCAGCCTGGCCGCTCCTAACCAACCGATGTACCGCGGCGCACAAACGGCTTCAAGCGAGATACATGAACAATTTCAGTTCCACGGTGGCGTCGGTCAGCTGGGGGATCAACAGGTGTGACTTGGTAGTTTACTGGGGAAGTTTGGTTGATTACCTTGTAGGGACCAAGATAGCGGTGCTGAAATTTATCACTAAGGCCAGGGGTGCGCAGTGGTGTATAGAGCAGTACTTCGTCACCAGGACGAAAAGAGACGACGCGGTGCTTCAAATCGTAGCGACTCTTGCGGTCTTGTTGGCACGCTTCTGTGTTGAGGCGGGCAAGATGACGGCATCTGGCCACACGGGATAAGAACTGGGCTGATAATGATGAGGAGTAGTCGGGCGTAGAGAAGAAGGATTTGTCGAGGATTGTAGTGGGAGGACGGCCGAAAACGAGGAAAAATGGGGAGTAACCGGTAGTCCGCTGTACTGCAGTATCATAGGCGAATGGGACGAATGGTAGAACAGTATCCCAATTTCGATGATCCGGTGTGATGTACATGGATAGCATATCCGATAGGGTGCGGTGAAATCACTCAGTCAGACCGTTAGTCTGGGGATTGTAGCTTGAGGTTGTCTTATGGAGGGTCGATGACGCACGAGGAACTTCGGATACGACTGTCGATAAGAAGGCCGTCCCGCGGTCACTTGAAGCACCCGAGGAGCGCCATGACGCAATACAATTGACCGCAAAAAGAAATTAGCTACCTCTTCAGCGGAACCAGTCGGTACAGGGGCCGTCTCAGCATAGCGTGTAAGGTGGTCGACAGCTGTTATAATCCATTGGTTACCACCATTGGAGAGAGGTAGGGGACCATATAAGTCGATGCCGACGTCGAATGGTGTGGCGGGACAGTGAAGGGGCTGTAGAAGACCAGCGGGGGAAGAAGTCGGCCGCTTGCGACATTGGCACAGGTGGCAGGAAGCAACGTATTTAGCTACGGTGGTAGACAGGCCAGGCAAAAAGAATCGTCTTTTTACGCGGTCGTATGTTCTGTTAAAACCAAGGTGACCTGCAGTAGTGTCATCGTGTAAAGCCGCTAGTATACGTGGGCGAAGCATGCGCGGTACGACTGGGAGCCAGCGAGTTCCATCAGGATAATACATGTAGCGGCGTAGTATGCCATCTTCAAGCTTGAAATTGCGAAGCTGTCGGCGAAGCCTAGCGTTGGGTAGGCTCGAAGCGCCGATAAGGCGGTCGATGATGGGCCGACAGTAGGCATCAGCTAATTGCTGTGAGCGGAGAGCGTGCTTGGTCTCAGAGTCGTCAAAAGAAACTGCCCTAATATGCATCGGTGGAAGCGATGATCGGCTGTGGTCAGAGGTGGAAATGCATTGTGAAGAGAAACAGCAGGCTGATTCCGAAACCGGGCAGCGAGAAAGAGCGTCGGCGTCTTGGTTTTGGCGGCCCGATTTATAAACGACGTCGAAATGGTATTCTTGCAGGCGTAGAATCCAGCGGCCAAGTCTGCCTGTCAAATTTTTCAGCGAAGATAACCAGCAAAGAGCATGGTGATCGGTCACAACTGTGAAATGCCGACCATATAGGTAAGGGCGAAACTTTTGAACAGCCCAGACGACGGCGAGACATTCCTGATCGGTAATGGTGTAGTTTTTCTCAGCTGGAGTTATGGTCCGACTGGCGAAGGCAATCACTTTCTCACGTGAAGTTGCATCGCGCTACAGAAGTACAGCGCCAAGACCGTGACCACTGCCATCAGTGTGCAGGATGGTAGGAGCGCTTTCGCTGAAGTGGCGAAGAACTGGATCTGATGTGAGGGCGTGCTTTAGGTCGTTAAAAGCAGTGTTGCACTGTTCAGTCCACACGAAAGGGCTGCGCGCTTTAAGTAGTTCATGAAGTGGCGCAGCAATAGTTGCAAAATGTCTTATAAATCGCCGGAAATAGGACGCCAGGCCGAGGAAACTGCGCAAATCTGTAGTCCGTTGCGGACGAGGAATGTTCAAGACCGCGGTTATTTTTTCAGGGTCTGGGCGAATGCCGTCATGGCTAACCAGATGTCCTAATATTTTATTTTCCTTCTCTGCAAAGTGGCACTTCTTGGTGTTGAGCTGAAGGCCCGCTGAAGCAGGACACGTGAGGACTTCATTCAGGCGCGTGAGATGGTCAGTAAAAGTTGACGAAAAGATAACAATGTCATCCAAGTAACATAAACAGGTTCTCCATTTGAGACCACGAAGTACAGTATCGATCATTCTTTCAAATGTTGCGGGTGCGTTACAAAGGCCGAAGGGCATAACATTAAACTGGTAAAGTCCGTCGGGAGTTGCGAAAACGGTTTTTTCTTTGTCGTCCTTATGCATAGGTATTTGCCAATAACCTGAGCGGAGGTCCAATGTCGAGAAATATTCGGCACCTTGGAGAGAGTCAAGGGCATCATCAATACGCGGCATCGGGTAGACGTCTTTGCGGGTAATTTTGTTGAGTGCGCTATAATCAACACAAAATCGCTCCGATCCGTCCTTTCTTTAACTCATACTACTGGGGAGGACCATGGGCTTGTTGATGGACGAATAATATCGCGACGGAGCATGTCATTGACATTTTCTTCAATTACTTTTCTTTCCGAGAGAGAAACTCGATAAGGTCGTCGGCGTACAATTGAGTTACCTTCGGTAAGGATGCGGTGATGTGCAACACTAGTCCGTCCCAGTGGTGGGGAAGTGGCATCAAAAATGGCTTGGTGGGCTTGAAGCAATTGCAGCAATTCTTGTCGTTGGTGTGGCATGAGGTTCCGATTGATTGTCTTCGACAGCATGGAAAGAGAGACTTGCGATGAATCACGTTGCGGAGGTAGCGGGGCAGTGAGCACCATCATGGATATAGGGTGAGCATCCACTATGCATGGCAGGGAAGTTCCTTTAGTCAGCACGAGGGATTCACGGGAAGTTTTCGTGGCAGCTACTATTGCTGAGCTGCTGAGGAATCGTACAAGACTTGATGGGAAGGCGATTCCACGTGCAAGATGACGATGAGATGGTGCGATGAGTACATCCCCGTCACTGATGTGTTCGGAAACAACGGTAATAAGTGTTTCGCACTGTGGAGGCAATACAGTATCAGCTGCGGCAATGAGGAAATGATGCCGTGCAGATATGTCAGATGAAAAATCACTGTCTGTCATATGGATGACACGGTCGCCACAAGAAATTAACGCTGAAGTGGTTGACAAAAAATCCCATCCTAAAATCATCAAATGCGCACACGGTGAAAGCACAGCAAACTGCACATGGTGGCGGACGCCGTCTATAACAACTCGAACTGTACATTTTGCTGAAGGGTGCAGAGGGACGCCATTTGCTCCACGAAGTTCAGGTCCATCATATGGTGTCGTTACTTTCCGCAAACGGTGGCACAAATCAGCATGAATAACAGAAAGTGCAGCTCCTGTGTCAGTCAAAGCTTCGACCGGGAATCCTTCAGCTAAAACGGAAATCATATTGTACGGGTGATGAGGAGGACTTTTTGTAAGTTCGCAAAGTGCAGTTTCTCCTCCGGAAACTGCATCGCTTAGTTTTCCGAATTACGGACAGGAACAGTTGTTGCTGGTCGAAGTGGCGAAATAGAGCGGCGGTATGGTGAAGGGGACCGGCGTCGGGATACATGAGCCCCACTTGATTCAGACGAGGATACCGGCGGTGGAGAGAATCGACAAGGTTGGTTGGGAATTGGTCGTCGCTGATAATATGCAGGTATGTCACTTTCGAAGGCGTCATAACCACGTCGCTCGTTCTGAATGCGTCGGCGACAAAAGCGAGATATATATCCTCGAATTCCACAATAATAGCACACTGGGTGAGAGGGGCGCCAAGGTGCGTAATAGGGTGGCGTCGGTTGAGCCGTCGTCATGGCGTTGATGTGGTTGTAGGGTGCTGCTTGGGGTGGGGGAACAAAAGGAGGAGGGGATGCAGCGACGTGAGCGTAAGTCGGTGCTGGGCGAGGTGCAGGAGGATCAGGTGTGACAGGGTGGTTGATAGTGGCCAACTCTTCTTTAATGATGTGGCGGAGGCCGGCGTCGTTAGAAGGAGGAGACGAATGATCGCACCCGTGCGGCAGGAAGGGCTGAGGGCTTGGAGCTCCTCGGGGATTATCGCTCGAATCATGGCTCGTAGATCGAGGTCAGTAGAGGTCGGGGCAGTAGTGAAGCCGGGCTGCAATCGGGAGGACTGTAGCTGGTCGAGGCGTTGGCAGGTCGTTATAATGGAATCAACACTTGATGGATTTTGGGCAACTAGGGTGGTATAAGCCATTGAATTGATTCCCTTCAAGACATGGTGTACACGTTCAGATTCCGGCATGGTGGGACTGATACGCCGACCGAGTGCTAGCACGGCCTCTATGTATGACGCATAGGACTCATCGGGACCTTGACGGCGGGTAGCGAGCTTGTTCCTTGCGATCTCCGTCCGAACAGCCGGGTTGGCGAAGTACTGTCGGAACTGCTGCTTGAAGGTGGGCCAGTTTGTGGTGTGGGGCTCGCGGTTAATAAACCAATTTCTGGCGACCTCAATAAGGTAGAAAGATACGTTCAAAAATTTCAAAGCATCATCCCACCGGTTGTAGGCACTGCAGCGTTCATAAGTGTCAAGCCAGTCATCGACGTCTTCGTCGCGACGACCAGCGAACAGCGGCGGGTCGCGTTGTCGTGTGGGCACCATCGGAGACGGCGGTGTAGAAGAGGTAGAGGGTCCGGCCGGGTCGGGACTGCTCCCGGTTGACATGACGATGGTATTGTTAAACGGCGACCGGAACGTAGCTCCAGCGAGAGGCAGGATACAAGGCAGCAAGGGGATGAAATTTCGCCTCCACCACTTCTCAAAGAAGGCCAGGTCCAGACGGCAAGGTCGTGAAGGCAAGGCAAGGTATGCCGTGTCAGCGTTTAATCTGATGGAGAAAACCCAAGCGCGCGCCAGAGCCGACGCCGCGGGACGATGATGATGGTATGTACAAGAGGAAGAAGATCATGGTATGTACAAATGAAAGAAGATCCCTGGAGAGCTCACAATATTTACATATGAAATCGAGCTGCTCTTTTCTGGACGCTCTAAATTGTCTTCAATAATTTACTTTCAGCCGTATTCATTACAGCGCAAACATAGTTTACCCTGGTTACGCGTAAGGTAAAAAAGGTGTTAGTTTCGAAGGTATAAAAGATAGTTTTAGCCTAATTTGCAAAAACTGGTTTTCAGATCAGAAGTCAAACTATGAATACCTACCTTTCGAGATTATATCCTAAGAATTAAGGTCCTAAATGTATTTAAGTGTGTAGAAGGGGATAGTGTGCAGTAGAGACGAATTCCTTTTTTTAATCACAGACCTCCTTAATTTTACCCGTCATCCACAGACCTACTGTCGTCTTTTCTTTTATTCTAATATTACAATTTTTTCTCTAGTTTTTTTTTACTGCAAGGCGAGCATAATTAGGTCTTTTTTTTTTCTTTTTCTAAGTGATATAAACACTCTTTATCAAAAAAACGTGTACGGAAAATTACCTTACACGGTTGCTGCCTATGGTCACCAAGATTTTGTTTGCCTTGATATATTTTACTATTCGAGAGTCGCCCAAAGTTGATGTCGCACAAGCCCGAGGGGATAAACAACTATGATGCCAACTTACTTGGGCATTAAAAAATCGTCTCCAGTTTACTTAGTTTAAGCACGGCTAATTTTAAAGCACGGCTTTCCATGCTGATTTTCCGGATCTTTGCTTTGATGGTGAAAATATTTTGTTAACGAAGCTTTGCTGCCAAACTTCTTGCTTTTTGTGAGAGCCCGAGTCACGTATTTGAACATAAATACATTTGGCCAGCTGCCCATGAACGAAACTCTCTGCAAGAATTTTCCAAGCTGACTATAAATCAAAAAGAAAACCTCAAACAAAAATATCTTCTGACATGTCCACACTGAGATCTAATCGTAAAGTTTGGTATCTCAATAGAGAAATTTTGCTTTTGTAATATAAGTAGCAATGATATGGAAGTCTTAGTCTTTGTCTTATTCTCTTATTCTTATTCCGAGATTCTTATTCTTTGTCAAACGTTGAACAAAGTGGTTGAGATACGCTTTCTTTGCAAGGCAGCCTGCAAAGTCAATACAACATGCCTGAGCATGCCGTTTTTTAAAGTTTAGGATATAAATAGACATTTCATGCAGCTGGTTCCGATTTATGTGTAGTTAAATATCGATAACGCAAAGTAGTAGTGGTATTAGTAAAAGTAGTAGTGGTAGTGGACTTAATTCAGGCATTACGCTTGGGCGCCTATTACATTGACAACCGCTTCTCACCGAATACGAACTCGTAAGCACTGTGCGCACCCTAAATTGAAGTATATACATAGAAATGCTCCTTCAAATGCAGTGAAACATTGCTATTATCGGCACATCCGCTTTGATCAATACAAACACCGGCTTCTTTTTTGCAATGACAGTCGTGTGGTTTTAATAGGAGTGTCAAACTCATTTCTCTTGCACTTCTGTGTAGAGTTATGATTCTATTATTACTAGGTGCTTGATAGAATCTGATCTGCTAGAGTGTGTCGATAATATTCTATCAAGTACTTAGTAATAATAGAATCATCACTCTGCATCCCTCCTAACTCCCTAAGTACCCAACCAGCGGCCGAGAGCCATCCCTTCCTTTAAATAAAGTCTTCATTCATTCATTATTACTTGGCTGGTGTTCAAGTTAGGTAATAATCGAAATATCATTTATTAGCCCCGATGGCTCTTGGTGTCGCTGTCGGTAAGGAAAAATGAGCGAAGCATGCCCAGCGTAACACCTTGATACACTGCACACGTGCAGCTGACTTGCACGACCAAGTTTAGAACGGAAACATCAATGAAAATGAAGTAAAGCATAACATATAAACATGAAAACTCTTAAAAGACAAGAAATGTCGGGAGATAAAAACTGAAGCCCGTGGAAGCTGTATGATGCAAATTTGGCTAATATTGTATCGAGCAACATTTAAGCCCCAATGACATTTAAAGCTAACAGCTTTGGCACATCTAAGTGAAAACTATTATTATTAACTACTAATAAGATCATTATTTTTTGTATGTTTAAAAGAGATCTTTCTGCGAAGGTCGCTGTAACATATCCCGAAAGATAACCCCACTTTAACATCACATTAACGCATGCTTAACAGTTTCTCCCGCCAGATTTTTTAGGGTGCATTTATAACGCACAGTAGACGACACATTGCTTTCCGCCTCCATCGAACCGTGGCCGGCTCAAGCGATGTCGCTCAAGCAACTCTGAGATCAGCATGCAGTCTAGTTGCCTTATCACTGAACCACAGCGGCGAATGACGTTATCAAATGTAGTGAAATATCTTGATCGCATAATGCATAAATTGTACATATACATCTATTAGAGGAGTCTATTATGGCGCGGTGGGGTTAATAAACAAACTTGTAACCTGTTAGCATGCACATAAACTCAGTCGAAAGGCTACAAAGGAATCTACTCAGCTGACTCAGAATTTGTCATTTTGAAATTACAATTTCTTGTGGCCCGAACTTGAACAGAAAACCGATGCTACTAGGGCACAGTTAGCTGGTGCAGCAACAGGTCCGGACAGGCAGTAGTGCAAACTTCACCACTCGAACTAACACAAAGGTTTCTAGCAAAGATTCCGAAAATCTTTATGCCTTTGCCACGGCTTCACGTTTTATTGACACAAGAAGGAAAAATTACACTCCTGCGATTTTGTTGACCAACACAACTTAGGACTGTCCATGTACAGGCTTTGACCTATGTGAGGCGCATAAGCTGCAAATCATCTCTTCGGCAACATTTGGTTACACTATGACCTGTTCAGGCGTTCAGTCGTGTCCGACTCTTCGTGACCCTATGGACCATGTCACGCCACGCTTTCCGGTCTCTCACTATCTTCTTAATATCACATAGCTTCATCTGCAATGCCTCGAGAATGCCATCTAACCATCGCGTTCGCTGCCTACCCCTTCTCCGGCGACCCTCAACCTTTCCCAACATCAAATCTTTCTCCAGCGACTCCTCTCTTCTCATCAGATGACCAAAGTAGCTGAGCTTTAACTTTAGAATTTGACCCTCCAATGAGCAGTCAGGGTTTATGGTCGACAATATCGACTGTTTTGATCTTCTGGCAGTCCAAGGAACTCTTAAGAGTCTTCGCCAGCTCCACAATTCAAACGCGTCAATTCTTCGGCGGTCAGCCTTTTTCACAGTCCAACTCTCGCATCCATACATCACAACTGGAAAGACCATAGCACGGGTTATACGGATCTTGGTTGGCAGACTAATGTCTCTGCTCTTTACTAGGCGGTCAAGGCTAACCATTGCTCTCTTTCCCAGAAGCAGGCGTCTCCTAATTTCATGGCTGCAGTCTCCTTCCGAGGTAATCTTGGCGCCCAAGAACAGAAAATCTGTCACAACACTATGACCTACTGGAGGTAAACAGCTTGCAATTGGAGTGCATTTTCAAAATCGATATTATGTGTCCCATCTTAAATTGCTCTTACACAGAGGCAAAATCACCTATATTCCTTCTTGGATGACAAAAAAGAAAGCATCTGCTGCAATGGTCTGAATTTTGTTAATGAAACACAATAGGCTATCATTATTCATTAATCGGAAAGGCTATTTGTCCTTCTCACAGCTCAGTACCCGCAAATAGGATGTTTTTCTTTGAACCTGCCACACACTCGACAGGACAAGTACTCCGTTTCACGCACACATAAATCTCGACAAGTCATTCGTATTACGCCTAAAATACCCAACTACCTTATAGCCTAAATACTTAAAACGACGACTCAATAAAGGCAGTTTTATTGAGAAAGCAATACTACTCGCTCTTTCAAGCCTTCGCGTGACCCGGTCGCAGTTACGTCTTACCCACGTGAAGGTGTGAGGTCACACCTCACGTGACACATGGGGCTGGTAGGAGCTGCCAACTAGGGTCTCCCGTTTCACATGGGACGGTTATGTCAGAATCAGCCTGCTAGGACCCTGACATTCACGTTACCCCTATAGGCCACTAAGGCGCGTTCATATGGGTTGGTTAAAGTGGGGATTTATATGTGGGCTGAGGAAGAAGAAAAACACAAGAAAGCTCGGTCACCCGCAGCTAATGCTTTCGCTCAATATTTATTTCAGTAGCGTTGAACCCTTGTAATGTTTTTATTCTCTTCCACACATCTCTTTATCTTGGCTTTAAAGGAGGCTTTGCATGTCGGACGTTCGTATGCCGTTCACGTGCGGCTTTTAGGGGCGCTCCTTTTATCAGAACCACGCACAGCGCCTTGTGATATGGAAGCGGCATGCGAAATATTTTGGCGCCTGGATGTCATCATAATTCTGAAAAGCCGAGGAAATGCACGTATTGTAGGCCGTCGACCTGTAGCCTTGGGTGAAAGCAATGCGCTGCCTAACGCGTTACTCGACATGTAGATGAATCTGAAGGACTTCTACAGGCCTTTAGTGTTGAAATCCAAAACTAGAATTGAGGACGTTTCTCACTTCTCAGAGCAGCATTGTGTAAATCAGGGCCGCAGGTTGTTCTTATGCAGCGTAACGCGAAATGTATGTAGCGAATAATATGCCCTTTACCGGATTGCGCCAAATGTGCCCAGACGCATTAGAACCTCAGCTCACGCGTCCAGGTTTCTTTGTGCCCTTGCATTTGCAAGCGATCGCTCAAACCCGCCGACGCCTTGAAACACTTTGAGTGCCATGTGCAAGTGGGAGCACAAATTTGCGTTGGGACTGTGTCGCACGTGGATGAAAGCTGACAAAGACGATTAATTCCAAAGCACAGTGTGGGAGGCTGGCATTTTTAAAAGCGTCATAAAGCGGTATAAAGCACAGGCAAACAAAGCTGTTAAGTTCTGGACAACACCAGTTCGAATCTCGCTCGATGCATTATTGGTATTAGGTTAATTGGTTTTCTTAATTACAAGTTACGACAGAGGACCATGATCGAGTTCTTGTTTCACTAACCACAATAATGATATCGCAATGCGAATACTGTTCTAATCGACAACTGAGGCCAGTATTTGTACTCCTCGCCCCTGTGTGGATGACCTCGGTGTTTCTTTCCTAGTGGCCGAACTGCAGTCACTACAGCCTCCATCTCACGTTCAGATTCCCTCAAAAAGAAGATGCGTGGACGGAACAGCAAGGATCCAGCTGGTGTGACCGTTACAAATGGCTCCGGCGAAAACCTTGTCCAGTCTCAAAACAGGCCGAAACGACGTCCTGGGACACTGTTCTCATCTTGTGGTCACTTTCTCAATCTGAATTGTTTAAAGAAATATAAAGGAAAGGCCGCCGTGCAAACTTCCACGACGTGAGCACGAAGCCAATTTCTCGCCGCCCTGAATCGTTATCCTGATGTCCTCGTCGAACAGTTGGCTTTGACGGGAGTCACTGCCTGCGAACGTTTTATTTTTTTGTACATTTTTAGGAACGAATTTGTTGTTTCCGTGCCGTTTTTTGTTTTTTCGAACGGCGTGTACTTCGTCCGCTGCATACCCGAACCACGACAGTGTTATTGAAGGTCTCCTTGTTAAGTAGGCTGTGCGTAGAGTTGTTTTTTTTTTTTGCTTTGCCTCACGTCGCTATTTCTTTTCTCTTTCTTTCTTTCTTTCATTGTACCCGCATAGACGACTGATGCATTCTGGGCACTTTCGTTTTACAATGGCATTCACGTGTGCACTAACAGTTATATGGTTGAAGGATTATTGTTGTAACTTAAAGCCTCTTTCAAAGCAGCAATCAGACAACAGAATATTGTCACACAGTTGGACATTGATTTCAAAAATCTGTAAAACTAGAATAATCACCTTTGCTGTTGATGATTATTGCCTTCTTTGACCACATATCCTGCTTTAGTTCTGCTGCATGAAATAATTTTGCCCAGGCATACTTCTCCTTCTTGAATTTTCTGACCTCTATTCTTTTCCCCAGCATTCCACAAAATTCCCTTTGACCGGCTTCTACAAAAACGCCTCCTTTTAGCGACCCTATAGACTGGTGGTCAGCCTGAGCAAAGTATTGTTTATTTTTTTATGAAGTGTTTGTTTGGCTGTGCGCCCAGGCTGTGACGCCCTACTTTAATGATGCGAAAAAAGCAAAGAGTGCTTTAATCTATTCGCACAGGATATATTAGTTGCGTATATGTCAAAATGAGTATACGCAATGCACATCAGGCATGCGAACAAATTACTATCATATGCGAATGCTAAATCCAGAACTGAATCAGCGAAAAAGTTTGTTTTGTAGCTCCTATTGCGCCATGTGCTTGTGATATGAACAAGGGATGATCACTGAAAAGTGTAGGCCATAATTCTACCCAATGAAGACCGTTGTGTCTCCCGAGGTTAGTTTGTAATTTCATCCAAAGCCAACTTCTTGTCTTGTCCGCAATTTGTGGAAAATTATCTAACAAAGACAACTTGCCAAGCTCTATCCAATTCATTTTTCTCCACATGATATGAGCGTGACGGCGGGCTTACAAATGGCGTTAGACGTTTTAAAATATAACAATTTGTTTGGTTAAAGACATTGTGCTTACCTTTCGTGTTAGCACATTCTGAAGTTTGCTTCGTACATTGCTTTAAAATACAAAGGTCAGCAAATAGGCGTTACCACCTGGTGCTGGAGAACTTTTACCCGCCATGAAGGTATTTAAATATAAGAATACAGGCTTAAGACAAAATGCGAAACTCAGACGCTGGCCAAAAAGTTAGGACACTTTTCGTGAGACGCCAACTCTAAGTTCGTTTTCAGCTGACGAGGCAAAGTTCACGGCTTTTCTGATTTTCTCGCCAATATGCGCATGAACTTTATGCGCGTGCATTATAGCAGACGCGACGTGCAGCTCTACGTGCAGAATATTCCGTCGCGTTTTTGAAAGTGAAAGCTGTTGCGCTTGTTCTTCGAGTTTCGACACCAGAAAGGCACGTTCGCGGATCTCCTATCCCGCAGCTTCCAGGTGACCCTGGCGTGGCGTGAATCGGTGAGTAGATGGCTCCAAGGTCACAACAAAAGATGACGCCGCGTAAACAGAGACGCCGCCATCACTCGCCTGCTGACGAGCTTTTGATGGGGGCTTAGGAGCGATCTGCGGGCAAGCTGCCCGCATTCACGGGATGTGGAGGGGTCGATGTCATGGGTCAGGAGCAAGCATGCCGCATGGCGTGTATTGATTTGGAGGCGTTCCAGAACATACAAACAGCGAACGAAAACGCTTCTGTGGGGATAACAGAAAAGAAGCGTGCATTTCGTAGAAGTGATAAATGCCTCATTCCATGCCTGACGCGTCGTTGCCACGCACAGGGTCTAGACCCCGCTGTGACTGTCTGCAGCTGCAGCTGCCGTAGAGGTTGTTTATTTTGGCTATGTTGACTAGGCAAGAAGATCAGGACATGGCAGGAAAGTAAAAAGTGCGGACGAGGTGACACGTTTGTACACATCTGTGCCCATCATCGTTGTAGTCAGGTCAAATGACCGTATGCGGCATTTGTAATTAGAGTGTTTATTTGGTGTGCGTTCATTAGTTATAGGATGTGGTTATTTATTGTATATACAAACAAGAAAGCAAAAAATATTTTCGCCGACCATGGTATCTGCTATCGCGATATTGGACGCACCTGAACTGCTGCGGCGAAAAGAAAGGGACAGCGAGGAAGAGGGAGGAGTAGGGAAGAAATCAAAGCAGCGAGCGATGTTGAAGGAGTGATCGTCATTTTAGTTTCAAGCTGCACAAATGTTGCGTCTCTAAGGACAGTGTTAAAATACCATTATGCTTATTTATGCCTACTAAACTGAATAACCAATTGGATTCAGTACCCCAGATAGGGCAAAAAAAAAAAAAAAAGAGTTTCATGTTTGCGTGCTGGATAGGAAAAATTCAGGAGAGATTATATGGTGAACATTTAAATTTTGCTTGCATTCTCTGTAGTATCCAGATGTATTCAATATGCATTCTGTTTGATTCTTAATAAGCGGATGGTCTAGTATCTGTACAAATCAACAATAATCAGCCAAAGTAAAGATGTATAAACAACTGAAATGTGAAATTTCCGTTGGCTTCTTCTTCATGACCTAGAAAATTTAGCTCAGTGAGAAAATAACAGCACTGCGTCAAAGACCCTACATGGTAGGTTCGAATGATTGGCTTCACATTTGTGCACGACAATACGCTCAAGGAACTTCAATACGATCAATGAACTTCATGGCGCCTACAGCTGAGATGTTTTTGCCTATTAATATGAATTCCTGGAGAAATAACTGTTAAGCATCTACAAGAAGGATGCCCATCAGACTAAGCCTTAGTATTCGGCCGTATCATATCTAAAACAAAAACAAAACGTTGTGCCCTAAAGGGACTTTGCAAGAGGATGTAGTCAATTCGCCTCCTCGTTTCTAAGCAGCTTAAAGAACAACTACAAGAAAACATGCACCATAGACAAACATCTTTAGCGCATTCTGCTGAGTTAAATATTGTAATTTTTACTAGTACTTCTGTTTACCTGTACGATCTACATTTCTCTGGCCTTTACTTAGCGGCACCTACCAAAGCAGCTCCTCTGCGACGGAGCTCTTCTTTTATTGCGCGAGCCCTAGAACACCCACACCCATATTCTGACGAAGCTTGTTTGGTCCTTTGTACGGAGCTCGTGACGAGCATGCGTCCGGTAGGTGGCATGGCCACCTCCATGCCTGCAATTAATGCCACCGTCCGAACACCATCTGCTAGAGGCATGTTTATGATTTCCGTGCCATGGACGCTGGAATGCAATGCGCAGGATTTCATGTTAACAGGGCAGTAATACTTTCGCATTACAAATTCTGCGGGACATTAAGTTTCAGTCTTTAAAGGAACGACACGACAGCATTATTGTCTTCGTTTCGCAGCCTCCCTTGCACGTTCTCATTGCCGTACATGCACATTGCATTTTGCTTGGTCGCTAATCCCTTCATTTGAGTCCATTCTCTCGCACGTCATAAGTTACTACATTATGTTAAATACCGCCCTATACATATATAAAACCGCGCCTAAACAAGATCCACGAACGTGTCTGCGTGGTTTAGGAGCAGCCTGTCTAGCTCTAAATTGAAAGGACCAAGGGGTGGAGGAGGGGGGGGGGGGGGGTCGAATATCTTCAACTTCTCATCTCAAAGCAGCCGCCGGAGTTGTCAACTCCTGCTATATCGGCTACGTCCCGTCCTCTTTTGAAGCCAAGAAAACCGCTGACCAATCAGTGCTTGGCATTACAGCAGCGAAATACAATCTGCTCGAGGCATGTTCGTTTCAGTCCCTAACAACAGATACGTCGACACAGTGTTTTCAGAAAGACGGGGCCTTTACGGCTGTCGCATCAATAACTTTGCGATAAAAGAAGCACAAATTAAATAATAGAGATTTAGTTAATCAAGTGATTGGCAATGTGTGTGTAAGAGAACGATTATCCGCAAGGGGAGCTTGGGACATGAGTTAGTAACTCTGTGGCATCATACCCTTAAAGGAGTGTCACTCATTTATTCCTGAAGAAGGGGCTTTTAGCGCTGTCGCTTTAGGCCTATCGTTCAAGCCTCAGTGCAAGCTCGTCTCTTTTTTTAACTTTTCTCAGCCACATTTTGTGGAACTATGGATTGATCAAGCGCGCTTTGAGGGATTGGCGGAAGGTGTTTCAGGCTATTAATTAGCGTGCCCTCAAGAAGCTACCTTGAAAGGGGGGCATCTCCAGTTCCAGCGGTAAATGGTGAGATCTTGTCACGGTAGACGCTACGTGGCAGCCAGAGCGCATATTTGGTACCTCGTATACAAATTCACCGCAGAAACCATGGCGTCGAGCAGTACCTACACTGTCCTGGGGGTTTAGTTGTGCGCTCACATCTGAATACTTGAATGGGTCAAATTAAACAACGTACATTTTGGTAATTCTCGCCTAATATGATATGCTAGCATACTTTTTGGGAAACACATAACAAAGAGATGCTGAGAACGTCTAGAAGCGATTATGTGAAACAGGCAGCTGAAAATAAAGCCTGATTGATTGCACGGTAAAGCCAGTTTGTATGCAACGAGAGGCAAGTGACAAAACACTAGAACCTCTTGAGGATTCTGTGACCACAAAATGGACTTACAAGTATCTATTGAAGATATTCTAGGGGCGCACTACAGGAACGAATTCAAGGCATGTGCTAAGAAATAGAGAAAGGGCTCGGGGGCGAAAGCAAACACCAGCACCGTGGTTCATGCGCATGCATATTTGCTGGCTTCTTCCTGACACATCCTGAACAATTGGATGCTTATATAAGTGAAAATTGCACCCGCGCCACCTTCAAGATATTTGCAGAAGCTTTAGTGAGCAGTCATGGTGCATTCAGCGTTCATAGCAAAATAGATTTAATTAGTAAACTCTGTTAGAGGTCCGAGAAGCCTGCAATAACCGATACGCCAAAGCAATATAGGAAAAGAAAGAAGTCGTCCAAGCATCCAGGCCATACAGTATGTCGATTTGGTGCAAGATATCATCCCTTTTCGGAAGACGCAGCTAGTTGATTGATTGTACGTATGAGATGCAAAGTAGCAGACATGCATTCAACGGCTTCATGTATGCAATTGCATGGATATACCCAGATGTTACGCATCCCAGCAATCGTATTTTATTCAAATGAGTTCGCTTTGCATGAGTTATAAATTTTTAAATTAAACAACAACGATGAAATTATTATGGCTTTACAAGTGCCAAATACGAATGCGATGCAAAGTTCAATCTAAGGAAAATTTATATATGTACACGTTCAAACTATTGCTTCTGTTAAAAAAAAAAAAAAAGAAAAAACCGGCGAGAACGCTTGCTCTTTGAGCGGTCTGATGCACGACCATCAACAAAGCAGTACCGATGCCTGCTTCCTGAAGAGCAGGTTGAAGTCACGGGTGATATTATACACACAGCAGGTCACTCACCGTGAAGAAAGAGGAGTTGATTGCAAAGCCATACTAATTGGCCAAGGCATTTGTGCTCAAATGCTCTTATTCTTCTGTGTAGCCTGCAGGGCCCTCACATCCTGTGTCGTAATGTGCAATTATATTTTCTCTCCAGGATATAATTTTTCTTCCCATAAACAGCACTTTCCACGTTACAAAAAAGCAGTATGGGTTCCAACGTTTACCTCGGGCAACATTATTAAATTATTTTATAAATACTAACGACAGCCCATTGGCAGCCAAAGCAGGAGCGGGCTGAAACATAGTAAATAATAGCACAAAAGGAGGATTACAGTGCGATGGCAAAACTATTTTAGAACCAACGGAAAATTTATTAGAAGAGAAAATAGACAAATTTGTCCCTGCAAAGCGTGTTTTGCTGCTAAACAATCCATACTGCGGCTAAGCTTTTTGTAACGATAGTTCATTGCTATACTCTAATATAGCGCGCACAAACGCAAGCACAGGAGGAAAACAGTACAAGCACCGACAATACCAACTGAAAAATGCGGCTTCTTCTTTCTTCTTCTGCCTAATCCAGCGACTGCAGTCTTCTTTTTTTTTTTTTTCTTAATAAAATAAATATAAGTACAAATGCAATGATTAGGAACTATGAGGATTAAGGAAAATCAGTTCATTTTTCAAGAGCGCAACTGAAGCCATGCTTACATATATGAATGACAAAGGCTTAACAGATTTTCCTGGCCATTCCCTTTATATCTTCGCAGAATGCGTGACTGCTCCAGGAACGGGCCGCATCCCTTGCATTGTTTATAATGAACTGGAAGATTAATTTTCTTCCCTTACCTCACCTCATTGATTTCGAATGCTCACGGACTCGTTCTGTGCACTGCATAGTGTACATCAATGAACTATCTTGCCTAACTACCGCGAATTGCTATATATCCTCCCTCAGTTTGTGAAGATACTTTGGCATAAAGAAAAGAACCATTAGTTAGAAACACTGCGCGAATAAAGATTTAGAAGGATAAAGTACAGATTATTGAAAAATTGAAAAGCGAGGTTCCGTAGCATAAACAGTGAACATAATAACAGCAAAATATAATAACAGAGAAAATATTTTCACATTACGACACGTTGTTGAGCATGTCAGTATAATAAGTATTTGACTCATTCTTGTGTTTACTTTCTAAATGTAGGCTGTTCGTGCTCCTCTTGCTTACCACTTTTAATGATCTTTATTTTATCCATTTAACTCATTATTCGTGAACGATTTCTATTAAATGAGTTTCTTTGTGTTAAAGTATCATCGGAAGGGGCTTACCCGCATTATGGGTAGTTGAGCAAAAAAGTAGGCTTTACAGGAACATACTTTTTTTAGAGCGCAGCGCTTTGGCCCCCGTTCCTGGGTTTCGCGTCGGCGTTGACCGCGTCGGCCTCGTAACCAGCTCCGTCCACCTTTCATCCCCCCAGTTCGAGCCGGCGCATCGGCAACCTCAGCCTCGCAGGAAGAGGGGAGGGGGTACACTCAGCTGCGAACGATGGGGGCAGGAGCACACACAGCAACTGGAGAACACGAGGAAATGAAGGGGGGGAAATGAAGCGTTTTTGATTAGTTTTTTTTTGTTTTTTTTTTTGTATATTAAGGCGTCATTTTCTCGAATACTTGTTCATTTTCGTTTAAGGGCTGGTACAACATCTTACTTAAGCGGCTGCAAGCCAGGCTTTCTAAACGGCATGAAACGTGGATGTTGCAATATTTTAAGTACCAGGCATTCTTAAAATAAGAAGACGAGGGGCAACTGCAGAGTGGGAAGATAATCCCCATCAGAGAGAAATGCATAGCATGCGTATTAATGCCACGAATTGGGCGAGATAATTTTCGCCTATTTTCTTTCCTGTGCGCTATGTGAACAAACTATGATTCAAAGTGATGACATTGTGCTTTGTTGCCGGCTTGGGTGCCTTTCATGTCGTCGTTGTGAACCCATCGGCACACAACACGAAAAACACATAAAAGAAGCTGCTGAATGGGAACACGTAAAAATTCTAGCCATATAAACGCAGTTCTGATTTTAAATGCGAGCGCCTTCGTACAAGCAAACCAGGGATTTGGCGTGACGTCCGCACATAAGGGCAAAGTGTTGGTTTTTGAATCCTTCCCTGCTCCGATTTGTATTTTCCACCGACATTCGCTGACGGGTTTCTATTCGCCAAGATCTGCCATCCTAAAACTCAATAATCCTCTTTTTTAAGTAACTCCATTATTGCCTGCTCGGGACTGACACGATACCGCCTGTGCATTCATGAATCAACAGTAAAATAAGCGGGGAAAAAAAAAAAACATGGAGTGGGGGTCGAAGTCGAACGACCGCACTGGTGCACGCAATGCCAAACACGAGCCCAACTGAGGCCGGCCGATTTCGGAACCGGGACATCGAGTCAGAGAGCGAGCAAGAAAGAGAGAATGAGGGCATTCGGCGGCGCCGCTTGCGTCCCCTCATTCCGAGGCCTCGCTGCGAGGGTCTAGAAACTGTTTCGAGGAAGAGGAGAGTTTCGCTTTTCTTCGGTGTTCTTCGCTTGTAGCGGAGTCTTCTTGGCGCCAGCGCCACTACTGGCTCCGCGGGCCACAATGAAGGCCCGCTCGCTCCGACGGCGGCAGACGCCCATTCTGCCGACCCAACGGCGCCTCGAGCGGAGAGAGAGCGCTCCCCCCTCCATCGTGGGACGCAACAGAGCCGCGCTTACGACCACCGCGTCGCCGCCAAAAGTTTGGGGAGCAAGCTTCGTTTGCTTAAGGCATTTGTTTGCCTGCTGCCGCCCGGTTTATTAGATCCGGCGCAGATTTTCGACCATGTGAACGAATGGCGCGAGGCTCATCAATTTATGTTAAGTTTGTGGGTCAAAGACTTTTGCATAAAAGAAGAATGTTGTGCTATAATGAAATTGTTTTCAAAGTATACTAACACACGAATTAAGACAGTCTGTTAATGCACACATGCGTGCAATGCAAAATCACTGATTATATTTTTGTCAATAACTTTAAAGTCGAGCTCCGTTATTCGCAAGATTTTAAAGATACATCCTAGAGACTTTTCAACATTGTCTAAAGGGAAAGAAAAAATATGATTCCTACCAAATATACTTTTTTATTGACAAGTGGATTATCATGAAGAGGCTCATAGAAATAAAAATAGGTGGACCTTTTTAACAAAAACACAAGTGGCCCTAAAAATCCCCAGTTCCAAAAACAGTATAGATGTCGCGGTTTCTTCTTTCACCGCCAGAAAAGACAATAATGATACAAGATTGCTTGATCAGTTCACTGTAAATACGTCCGTGAAAATTACTGAAACACACGTGAGTTATTATTAGTAAAAAGGCAATGCAGGGGTATAATATGCTGAAAAAGTAAATATAAGACATAAAACGAACGAATGTCTCTTCATAAGTTCAATTACGGGGGAAATTTGGCGAAAATCAAGGTTCCGAACGCTGCTCCCATATTTTACATCAATGAAGGTTTTCTTTTTTTTTTACTTCAAGATCCACGATGCACCCATACCAAAAGAAAACACCATTCGCATCCTAGGGCTTCATATCAATAGCAAGAGGTTCAATTCAGCAACTACCACCAAGCTAAGCAAGGCGTGCGAACAGGACAACAGAATTATCTTAATAATTGCAAGCAAAAATAAGGGTGTTCAGCTCGATTAATTTGTAGGCGCTTCCCAGTTTCGAAGCAAAAGAAGAAATGCCACAAAATACATTAGACAAAAGTAGTCACGCTCCCAATCGAATACGAAATTTCCGCCTTCCTGGCACTGATGATGGGCAGTGAGTATACTTTAAGAGCTCGAAATTAGTACAGCCTCGCCCTACACATCATAGGCACGACATATACCACGAATGAAAGGGAAGATGGGATGTCATACCCTACGTCTAGCATGTGAACCTGGATAACGGGTAGGGACTACACCAAGAACAAATGAGCCTCCTTTGTGGATGCTCATTTGTTTGTGCACCCAAGTCGCATTGCGTATGTCCAGGCAGTTTGGGTCCAATTTTATTTCAGTTTTGATTTTTCAAACTACTTTATTTACTATAAAACACACAATGCTTCTTTTTAACCAAGTCGAATCATAGCGGCCTATAGGGCTACCGTATTGGGTCCGAAGTCTGATTTCCACCTATTTACTCTAATTTTATTTTCTGCACTACCAGTCTACTTTACAGTAATATACTCCATAGGTGCGTTTTAAGCAAGTCTTGACCTAGTATACCCGCAATTTATCTGTTGTTTATTTCAATATGAATTCCGTGCATCGTCAAAACACTCTAGAGAAGCCTCGATTTTCTAGGCACAACAGCGACGCCGAGAACAACGCTGTCTTTTTTATTGAACGCAGCCGTTAGCGTTATCGTGATAAAAATCCGGTAGCTGCTTTCACTTACAGTCAGTGCGTGCGCCTAGGCTGAGTGCGTTGCTCCAGAATAAAAGCAGCTTTGTTTAGTTTAACAACGCAGCAAGATAAACACGGAGCTTATCACTCTTCCCCTTTAAGCCACTTTTTCGTTTTTTTAGCAAGTGCTAGTTATAATATTGTGCTATCAAACGGCGGAGCTGCGATGCAGGCTGATGTTTCCCACTAAGCCGAAACATCAACACAACGGCCATGGACTGCTTACTTTGATACTCTGAAAAGCTGCCAGGCAAACATTGTCTTTATTGAGCTTCAATCTCTTTTCGTTCTCACTAATCTTCTGAACGCGTGCTGTGCAAAAATGTGATGGTGTCCTGCGATAATCTCTAACACTACATTATTGTTTGCTCACGGGACTTCAGTGCTTTCTGCTTTTTTTATCTTCATGGATTCTTTATTTTCAGAGTTTATCCTCGTTAGCGGTCGAGAGTGGTCCGGGTCCTTTTATCGGTTTTTACCATCCTGTCGTATGACAGTTTATTTCCTTGCCGCCAACAAATATTTGCATCAACCGTTCAAGAAACAAAAAACGAAAACAAAATTCAGCTACACGACCAGAACATCGGTGCTTATTTTGCCCTCGCGATAGCTCTGCACTTTATGATTTGCCGGAGTCTGTTTTAGAGTGGGTTCTTTTGCAAACACTTGTCCATAATCCATGTTTAAAATCTCACACCGTATGTAAAGCGCGAATACAGCGTTGTCTAGACAGCACGAGAACGGCGTATTCCTCGAACAAAACGTTCTCTCTTTCGAAGGAGAGAGGAGGGGAAGAGGGGTGTGGGGGGGGGGGGGGGGGGCGGTGTTAATGCTTTTTGATGGATAGTGGACTGTTAACGATGCTGAAAGGCTGCCAGTTACAGACTATACGGATTCCGCACTTCAACAAGCTGGTTGAGTTTCATCGTAGGCAGCGTCTGAAACTTTCATTTTCTCGATTCTTGAGAGTTTTAAGCCCTTAGTCTACAAAGCGTCATGTCCTAATCTAAGGAGCTTTATTGTCTTTTGCAATCTTTCAAACGTTCTGGGGAAAAGTATTCGCAGTGGTTAACGTTTCGAAATTTTGCATACCGGAACAAAAGATGAACCAGAAAAACTTACTGCAGAATGGTCTAGTTTGCTGTATAATACTAATATTCCGGCTTCACTCTACGTTGTCGCTACTACAGAGGTAGTAGCTATTGCAAATAAACTAGTCCTTGAAGTTCCGTTAGAACAGCGCATGATTGGTCTGCATTCAGCATATCTTTTGTTAGGCAAAAGTTGCCATTTGTGTTGACACGCACGTCGCGAAAAGAATTTACATGCTAGCTACTTTCAAGCTCGGTCCCTCAATTTCTGACTTGAGTTCTAACCAATGATGTAGGGCCAACAAGCCGTGCTGTGGAGAACCGTATCAGTTTCTTAACGAGACCGTTCAGCCTTTGTGATCTTGAAAATGAATTTCTATCCTGAGTAGGAGTCATCATCATCAGCCTGACTATACCCGCTGCAGAGCGAAGGCCTCTCCCCTATTTCTACAATTAACTCGTTTCTGTGGTAGCTGCATCCACTTGACCTCTGCTGACTTCTTAACCTCACCCGCCCACCTAATTTTCTGCCGCCCCCTGCTACGCTTTCCTTCCCTTGGAATCCAATTTGTTACCCTAAGCGACCATCGGTTATCCTCTCCTCGCACTAAATGTCCTGCCCATGCCCATTTCTTCTTCTTAATTTCCACTAGAATGTCAGTAAATTGAGGTATTTATCTCACTCACTCTGCACGTTTCCTATTTCTTAATATTACCCCTACCATTTTTCGTTCCATAGCCCTCTGCGTTGTCCTCAACTTAAGTAGAACCCTCTTGCTTAGCCTCCACGTTTCAGCCCTATAGGTGAGTATGGTTCTGAGTAGAAGTAGGAGGGCTGAAGAACGCAGAGAAAAAAATAAAGGCAAACAGGCAAACATTTGTGCCATTTCAGCACTCATCTTACCAAATTTTGTAATTATTGCATTGGTCATCCTCACACCGAGTGTATGATAACCGTGATAGGCTAAGCTAACAAGGCGGCGTACTGTACTGAACTGTACGACAAGCTATTCACGTAGTAACAAATACAAATACTCTTGCAGAATGTCATAAACTTCAGTATAATTTTCTCAGTCGATCTTCTCATAACAACTGAATGTCTTTTGCAAAAGAAATGCTTTTTCAAGTTAGGCCTTTTTTGTGTTTCTTTGTTTTAGCGCTGGTTAAAAATTGCACCAGAGAACGACATTAGCACCTATCTCATTTATTCTTTACAAAAACTACCGAGTATTAAATCTTAAAAAATGTCCGAATTTTCGTAGATGAATTTGTTTTAAAGGAATTAACTCATATGTCAACCGGGTCGCTTTAAACTAGGCAGTTGGTCAAACAGGAAAATTGCGCCGGCAGTCGCAAATCAATTTGATCTCTGTAAATTACTTTTTATTACTGTATCAATAAAAAAGAAACAAGCGTTCCACCATTAAAAGTTAAAAAAAAAAAACGTTAGAGGCAGTTCAGTACAAATAACTCAGTCATCATTTTTTTGGGTTTGAAATGGGTATCACAAAAAGCATTTTCAGCGCTTTTTTTTCTCTCAAACAAATTATCTCGTCTGCCACTTCCAACACCGTGTTAGTAGTATACGTCTCCTTTACCAGTCGGTGCTCGAGCGCGGCGTCCTGTGTTTGTTTCCTTACGTGCAGAAATGCATAAATAAGTTAGAAAGTGTCGAGAGAAAAGCAAAAAAGTTTATGTTCAACATATATCAGAGTAGTGAGTGTCCAATTGAACTCTGAAACAGCGTAAACTGTGCCACTATTATTTACCGAGCCCAAACCACGTACTTTTAATTCCTCTTCCTTTTGAAAATCTGTGCTCTAAAGGCAGGCTCTAAGCTTTACTGAGTTGTTTCGCTAAAAATAAATACAGAAGAGACGTTCACAACGCATTTAACTATGAAATTTATACTGACGTTTTTCGTTATTCAATTTTTCCTAAAGCCAGAAGTAATAGAAATGTCTCAATGCCTCACCTGAGCACGGTAATAACTCTGAATCTACACTGCTTTCTTTTATTGTGATAGCAATACTGCGCCAGGTTTCGGCACGTTGCGCTGTCCCGGGAAGGGCCACGTTTGACCTTGAACTGCCGCGAAGAAGAAGAAGAAGAAGAAGAAGAAGAAGAAGAAGAAGAAGAAGAAGAAGAAGAAGAGAAGAAGAAGAAGAAGAAGAAGAAGAAGAAGAAGAAGAAGAAGAAGAAGAAGAAGAAGAAGAAGAAGAAGAAGAAGAAGAAGAAGAAGAAGAAGAAGAAGAAGAAGAAGAAGAAGAAGAAGAAGAAGAAGAAGAGGAAGAAGAAGAAGAAGGGGGAGAAAAAGAAGAAGAAGAAGAAAGGAAAAACAAAACAAGAAGAGAAAGAAAAAGAAGACGAAGAAGAAAGAAACAGAGAAAGAGAGAGGAAAAGAAAAAGAAAAAGAGAAAGAAGAAGAAGAAGACGAAGACGAAGAACGCTCGGTCCCCTGCAGCTAATGCTTTCGCTCCACATTCGGTTCGGCAGCAATAAACCCTTTTCATTTATATGTAGGCTGGTAGCTTTCGCTCTCGCGTCATACCCTTCAATGATGAGCTTAAGTTTCCGCGATAATGTAGCACTTTACACTGATAGGGCGCGATAGGGGAATAATGTAGCAGGCAAAAGAAGCTTCCGCCGTTGCTATCGCAGTTCAACTAGGGTTAACTAGAGTTCAACCACAACTAATTTTTAAATCCTCCTAACCTACCGGAATTATATATCTGGGCCCTGAAGTACGGCATTTGTGTACTGCTTCTGAAGCAGTTTTATTTCGCGGTATATCTACGTTGCAATTGCAAAGCATATTACGTTTTTGAGTTTAAAATTACGGCACAGGATGATAATTTGTTTTCTGTGATATAAAACCTCAAAGATGTACACCAATTCTACAAGTTGCTTAATAAATCATTGATAATAGCTTTTTTTAGGTTGCTATCATGAAAGTGGCCTTAAATTAAAAAAGGTGAGCAAATTTATTCCGGGTAAATCTAGGTAAATTATGCGTGGCTACATGGCCATATCTCCGTTTCGTCTGTACGCGAGTTTATCGTTCATTGTCGGTCTCTGTCTCGAGCCGATCACTTGTTTCCTTCGCTTCTGCTTCTAGGCGACCTATACCGGCCGGACAATCAGACGCAGCCTGAGGCCTGCATCAAAGTATTCACGCACTTGGGTCAGCACTCAAACCAAGCATGCCAAGACTGAGCAGTTACCGGTGAAGCTACTTTTAAATCTTCAGCCTAGTCACGTGGTATCCCCGCGCAAAGCCTCCATGTCCGCTATCGAGACGGTAGCTCTGTGGCCCCTGGACGAGGACGAAAAAGTGGTAATGGCGTGGGCATGGGCGCCCACGCTAGGCCCGCTCCTGCGGTTCAAGATAAACACTCAAGTGAATGACCGTATGAGCTGCATTGCGAAGAGTGGAGCGAGCTGTAATAATAAACAAATATAAACATAGCCGTTATTCATCTCTACGACGACAGTTGTCCCACAGGGCTCGTTGTTCAACAAGCACGCCTTCTTCAGTGTAGCTTCCAAGACGTAATGTCTATTTGGCATTCTAGATCAGTCACCTTTTTTGTCGTGATGACGATTTTTGGAATAGCTCAACATCACCAAAGCAACAACAATCCTCAGTGTCCGGGCTTATTCTCCATTATGACGAGCTTTCAGCAGCGTATACATTCCGAGGCTCTAGCGGCTTTATTACGACATGTCTATATCTTGAGCATGGTGCTCTATATATAAGCACCAAAGAACAACTGCATCGCACTAGGGCTGTTATTGACTGAGGTAAAACTTAATACTGGGCTTGTCGGTTCATGAACGTAAGATAGAAAAGTTAGCGCAGAACAAAAGAACACTTGTTTTGTGTTCCTCTAGAGCACAGACTGTTGGGTGCATTGCAGACATGTACTAGCTCGTGTCGTCCAAATCTTTCTCGTCCTTGTTCGTATGCGCTAATACGTGTCTGTTTCTTTTCCTCTGTTTTGAGCTAACTTTTCTCCCGTATGATTCGTTAATCACCGCCCTCGGCATGCGTTCATGGTACCGCCTCCAGCACCTACCAGCTCGAAAAGTGCGGCCTCGAAGACGCTGGAAATCACGGCAAATTGAGTTTCTATATGCTGCCATCGACAACAAGGGCTCGACGTCTCTTGCTCTTCGCCACCGCGGTGTGCCCGCTTCTGTGAACGCTTCTTTTTTCGAATGATATGTCAACAGACGCGCCGTTACGGTCTTTGGCGCACTATGTCACGGCATCACGCTAGTACATGATACTTCGCGCTCAAGGCTTTGTATTTAGGCAGCGTATTTTTGCATTTTATTAGAAGGAGATGGTTGCGTCGTATACTTTGTATACTACATGCGACCTGAGTGAGCGGCACTTCTCTGCTTTTCTGATACTGTGTAAACAATAACTATGTTGGAAACAGGAAGAGGAAATAAAAAAGCATGTCCCACTATCCCTAGGCATAACGAGATTTCTACTTTGGATACAGTCTACAAGCTCTCCCCTGTCATGTCTTGCAATTCATCCCCCCCCCCCCCCCCCATCTTAAATGCTGCCCTAGGTAATTATATTCGTGTCCTTTTTATTTCCGCCGCTCACGTGCTCAACAATAAAAAAATTTACAGCTACTGGCAGGACCTTTTTGTTCCGTCTTTTGTTGTCTTTGTTTCTTTGTAAACCACAACTACCACCAACTCGTTGTCTGGTAAAATCAGCGAATGATTGTGGGTGCGCGAAACTGCAACGCTCACAAATTGAACTTTTTTAAACATGCTGAGCTGAGGAAGCAAGTTTGAGGAGGCTAAAAAGCTGAAGTTTTCGACGCTGAAAATGCTATTTGCGCGTGGTCTACAACTCGTGTTTAAAACCCTCTCGGCTTGAAGGAGACGCAGCAACTGCCTTCAGCGTATAAACGCCGCGTAAGATTCGCAGAAAGAAGTTGCGGGAGCAGCAGGAGGCTGAAGGTTAGCCCACAGCTCGTTCCCCAGACGTCTGTTAAATAGCGTTCGTCCTTCGTGCATACACCTCAGCGATATTAAAACTGCCCCCGGCGCAGAGACCAAATGACAGGTCCCGAGCGGGCAGCCGCATAGGCATACGTAAAAAGGAGGCGAGGGATATGAAAGAGATCCCCTAATTAATCATAGCCGGTGTCAGCAAACGTCTACAGTCGGGGCCTAGAACAGGCTAAGCGCAATTAGGCGGGTCCGTTTCTTGGCCGCCTAATAAGTCCGGGCGCGCGTGGCCCAATTTGCGGTTACAAAACGGGCGGACCCGGAGCAGTGATGACTGCACATTGACGGCGTGGACCGGTGCTTCGTGCGTGCGCGGCCGAGGTCTCACATCGCGTTCGCAATATTCAGCGTTGCGGACCATCTTAGCGGAGTCGATTTGATCAAAGAGATGGTGCAGTAAGCGCGAAGTCTCCCACCGCGATGACGTCGGGCAAGAAGCTGACGCATTAATTAGTTCCAGCGACTGCGCATTGTGCTATCCGCTTTCGGCGTTCAGCCTTTGCCCGCCCGGAGCTGCTTATCTATCGACCTTTCCCCGGGGTACGGCATTCAACACTGCGAAATCACCTTTAGGCACTAATCACCCTATCTCCAGGCTGCGAAGCGCTTCAATGAAGATACGCTGAATACGTCGGATGCGTATCGAGAATCGCAATAATTTGAGGCGCGAGTGATGGCCCCTAAAGACGCCTTGTGTCTCGCTGACTCAGTGCGAGATATAGCGCTAAACGGCAGAGGCTTACCTTAGCACACGTTCAGCCATAGAATGCAAAAGGAACACAACACAAATCCAAATAACTGTTGGGATGAGGCGCACCTCGAAAGATTTTATCACAAGCGTAACGCTATACAGTAATATACAAGACTCACACCCTATCCAAACATCTCGTCTCCGTACGCTTTCGTGGTGCCACTTTTATGCCTTGTCTCCCGCAGTTCTCATTTGATGCCGTGCAAGTTTCCTTTTTGGTGTCACGCTTGAAGAAACGAATTTTTTTTTTTATCGTATTAAGCACGTTACAGCTGTGATCAAGAGGTCTGCTCAAAGTTTACTGCACACTCAGCCTTCAAAGTTTGCATTTTAGATTTCGTTTTATTGTTGTGGCCCATAACATGAATTATCCAGTAGTTGCATACGAATATTTATGTGAGTCCACCTAAACAATTCTCTACCGCAGGATTACGACAGAACTTTGCAGTCTGTAATCTGAGCTAGTATGTTTAACCAGTCCAAATCTTCTCGAAACAATCCAAACAAACGAAGTTGGAAGTTATTTTGGTAACTGGCTGCGACGCTTACGTTTAGGTGTAAAAGATATGACAGCTTTTAAGGCAGGTTGAAAAGAAATAATTCAATGCAAAAAACGTAGATGAGACCTATGAGCGCTTTCATTTGTTTACCAAAAAAGCTTGAAAAACTCCGGCATATACCTATACTTTTCCATAAATGAAGGCGATTAGAATCCAGGCCTCTGTGGCATTTATGTCTACGCCTGGCTGGTACACAAAAGCTGCGGTACACGCAGGGTGGAAACATGCGGGGAGCATTAGTTGAAGCGTGCGCACACCCACAAAGAGCGACACAACGCAGCCGTGGCGGGAGGCCGCCCGGGGCACGGCACGGGGGAAATTAGTGGCAGCGTTGTCACGGCACCGCCTTGTCCCTGGACAACGTCAGCCCTCATCTCGCCGCCTGCCACTCGGGAAAAATGGATCGGGGGCTTCCTTGTTTACGTCGAGATGTCAGCGACTTCATCCGAACCGTTGGATGTGGCAAGGAGACATCAAAGAAATTCAGTACAGATATCTTTGTCTAGCCGGTGTTGTTTCACGTGAAACTGAGATCGGCACGTGTGGTTACTTTCCCATCATCAGCTGTCCGAGGCAGAAAGCACATGCAGCTGAAAAGAGGAGCTTTCTAGGATGTTCTGTATCCTGGAAACGGTTCGTACGTTCAGGGCACGTGATTAGTCGGCGCATCGACTTCCGTACTCTGAGCATTTGTGAGCGCGAATGTAAGGTGCGCAAGTTGGGCCCGATACCTTCCTGGGGGCCGCGACTGCTAGCCTCTTATCACAATCACAGCTATAGCAGAAGTGTAGTTATTCCGGTGCGCACATCTTTTTAGCCATAATTAAGGATTCAATATATTAGAGGTGGTTCTCTGATCAATGTTTATCCCTGTTTCCGTCGTAATTAATGATTACCGTACGGAGGTTTGCTTACAGAACTATTTCTGCAAAACACGTGCCATACTAGCAGAGCACCTTTCCGTCGTAATTAATGATTACCGTACGGAGGTTTGCTTACAGAACTATTTCTGCAAAACACGTACCATACTAGCAGAGCACCTTTGGTCGAGAAAACTTTGTTTGTGGATAAATTGGCAGAGATTTAAGGCACGCAGAGCAGAAGCAAATACCTGGGGTCTACAGTACAGAAAAGCCATGAATTTTACCTATTTGCTTTCTTTATGCTTCATAGTTACATTTCCTGCACATTAATTTTCGCTAGTTGCGAGATGCAGTTGCCTATGTTTATCAACTACGCTAGGTTTCAGTGTCCAAGGATGTGGCATCGAATCCTGGCCGCGGCGGCCACTTTTTGATGTAGGCGAAGAGCAAGACACCCGTGTGCTGTGCGATGTCACTCCACGTTAAAGAACCCCAGATTGTCAATATTTCTGGGGCCATCCACTACGGTGGTCCTCATAGTCTCAGTTGCTTTGAAACGTTAAATCTCATCAACCAAACTAAACCATTACCTCTGCACCCACCCTATACTTCCTGGCCATGCCTCAGATGGATTTCTGGTCAACGAAGATTGAGAGTACGCTTTGACCTTTTCTATCATCAGTAACGAATCTCCATGTACCACCAGAGTCACCTTTTTCATATCAAAATTATGACTCAGTCGTTCCTTCTGCAGCGTTAGGTTTGGAGTCATTCCGTTTCGCGCCTCATTTAGCACGCGTCTGCTAGTAAATTCGCAGGCTGATTAGTTATAGTGATTTTAATCAATGAGATATTTAACTATAATTTTATACCTTAATCACGTCAATCGGGGTCTAGCCTAGCAGAAAAGATGGGGGTAGATGGCGTGGTCAGAGCAGGAGAAAAAAGACAAAGAGCATCGCTCTACCGATCACGTGGTGGCACTGGTCAAAGGAAGAAGAACGAGGAACGGCCGTCGCGGCCAACGTTACTTCAACAAACTAGCACAGAACGAGAATCAGCTTTCGCCTTATTACTCGTAGGCGGCGCTTAGTATAACTGCTGTACTTTTCCCTATTACACCGTGCCTCCGGTTAACTTAAGTGCATGAAAGAGATGAAGCTTGAAGCGAAGTATGCAGACGGTTTCATCAATCTTCTGCCTATGTAGTTGCCTCTGGTAGAGTGCGCGACTTGCATGAATTTAAATTCGTAGAATATGCCAAAATAAACAGGTATTTTATCTTCCATGTTCAGTTAGATGGACACTGAAGAGAACTAATGTTTCAATGGAACACTTACAGTTCCGTTGCGAGATATTGTTAATAACTGATCCCGCATTACTAGCCTAAATAATTATACGCAAGATATCGTAAAGTAAGCCGAACAAGGGCTTGATTACGATCCGTAGTGTGTTAACCAATGCTTTGACAAGAAGATCGTTTTTCCCTTCGAGAAACGTTTGTTGGCGGACTGATGCTCTCTCTTCAACCTCTTCTCGGTTTTCTTTGCGGTGTGCACTCATCTTCTACACCTAGCTTTACCCCGAAAAAACACGACATGCCATTCATTTATGACAGTTTGAACGATTTGATTTCATATTGTCTGTGCTTATGTAATCCGCAGGCTCTTATCGGTGCTAAAAAGCACTTGATGTAGTAAGTTATATTTCATCCTGCACCCTTTAGGAATACGGATGCACTATTTAACACAAAATTTTAAATTTAAAAATGTGGTGACTGATTCTGTGGTTAATGCTATTTTTTTCTGTGCGCTGGTATTCGTTTTTGTTAACAGAGTTACGAGAAATATATGCTATTATCGGAGGAGTATTCTATCAGGCATCAGGTAACAAACAGGGACAAGAATGTACCATATAAATTTCGAAGTAAACAAAGGTTCTTGGCTAACAACATTAAACTGAAGCAAAAATTACTGATATCAAGTACAAAATGCGAGAATGATGAGAAACGGGCTTAGCGAAGTTCGCGAACGATAAAAAAATACGCACAACAACATACCATATCCTCTTTTCGGCTATTCAAGAGCTGCATGAACGAACGCTGCTGCCTGTGACGCGGCACTTGAATGTCCCGCGCATAGGGGCGGCCCCTATGCGCGGGACATTCGCGTTCAGTTTGATTAAAAAGGCAGGAGAGCCCGCCATGTCAGGGATCCTCCCGCGGCAGCGCCGACGTTTCAGCAAAATGAGTCGGCCATCACTAATTCAGCCGTCCGGCAGCGGCTGCTGCACCGCGCTCGAAGTGCTCGCCCGCCTCTTTTTGTCTACACCCAAGCCTCGTTCACGCAATGTAATAAACAAGAACAAGTTCGGGCGAACAAAAGCAAACAATAATTGATGGTGCACTTGCATATGACTTGGCGGTTCGCCTTCTTTGTCAATTTCGCATCCTTTTTGTTGCTTTCTTTGCGCTATCCCACTTTCTTTTAGCCTCTTCGCAGGACGCCAACTAGTTGAGCGACGGCACTAGATATTTAATTTATACTTTGGCGAAGTCCCACACTACGCGCCTGGGCGTTTTGAGTGTCATAAAAGGCGAAATGATGCGGCCAACTTATTGGATCCCATGGGCTTGCTCCGTTGTACTTTCCTACCTTCCTAGTCCGACGCGTATTCGGAGCTCACAGCAACATGTCGGTAGGTCATAAATCACCATGGAATTTCCGGTTGGACATGTGCATTTGTACGTATGAAGGTCGATAAGTGAATATAGAAGAAATAATTTGTTGTTAGGAATGAACACAACTAAATAATTGTTGGTGACGAATTGCACATAAAGGCAACGTTTTGTGAAGCGAGTTCAACGTTCCTATTTGCTTCGCTGGGTATACGGGAAGAATGTTCATCTCGAAACGTCGGGTTAGATTAGGTGCTTGATAGTCCAGTATTGTGGTGACTTTGGCTAATTTGATAATTTTCAGGACACAACCTGCACCATGTACAGCAAGAACAAAGGAAAAGATTCCAGTTCTCTTTTCTTTGTCTTTTCCTTTCTTATTTTTGCTGCATATTAGTGCCAGGGGATGTGCCATTTACTGTCATCTGAACATCGGGAAACACAACCGTTTTTAGTGATTGCGGCCACGCGGAAAAAGGTAAGGAGAATTGCTACTCGAATTTTAGTTAGTATAACATCAAACCAGAAAGTGTTACTTAAAGCGGCCCTCATCACACTTACGGCTTTGGTGATAGATGACGGCTATAGCGAGACGCGCCACCTCGTAGAGTCTTGTATCTGGCATCTCTTTCGAGCGGCCTCTGCACATCTCCTCCTACACTCTTCTGTCCTTACGAGGCAGCAATGGTGGTTCAGCGTGAGCGAGGTGGAAAGCTAGCACATTTCCATTCCTTCATCCTTCATTCTGATCAACGACAACAACGCAAAGGGAGGGGCGGCGCCTTTAAACCTGCCACATCATTGGAGGTAGGCATAAGAAATGGCCACACGAGGCAGCAGTTTGGCTGATAAAAAGCCATAACACTACAGTTAGCTTTTGAATAAAACAACTGCACAGACGAAATATGTAATACTAGCGGGCATGAAATGGGATATCTTATGGCTTAGTGAGGTTAGGAGGAAAAATGAGCCATATATATAGGGCGGGCATGTATTGCGTTATCGAGGTTTACCACCGGATTGACGAGAACCAGGAGTAGGGTTTCTGGTCAACAATTAAGCTGGCAGCGTAGAAGGAAAGTATAAAATTAATTAGCGGGTGACAGGTGTCGTTATCAAGTTTGTTAAGTGGTATAAACTGAAGGTTGTTCAGACGCGCCTACGTGTAGTCATGATGACCAGGCAGTCGAAAGCTTCTACGAAGATTTAGATTCGGAAATGGTGAAAGAGTGAAAGTAATAACGTAGCGTACTATACCGATGGGCGACTTCAACGGACCTTGTTATTAGTTCTAAGAATAGCAGGTGAGGAGTTTAAGAATCTTTTGCAAACAGGAAAACCGGAAGTGGAGATGGAAAAGCCCTAACGAGGACAGTAAAAATAAATTGACTTCACACTGTGTTCTTACCCCGGCAAAATGCAAAATGTAGAGATTATCTGAAAGGTGAAGCGCCATGACCACCTGATGTTAAGGTCTCAAATTAGTCAAGATTTGAAGAGGAAACGAAACAGATTAGTAAGAAAGAAGTCCATCAAACAATTAGCGGTGATGGGGAGGTAGCGGAATTTAGAATATTTCCACACAATTGGTATTCAGCATTGACCGATGATGACGAATGTAGTGTAGAAGCGATGATTGGGGGGGGGGGGGGGGAGGGGGGGTTCACTACGGGGCTCGAGCTCTGCTCTCAGAGCCAAACGCCTTGCCGCTAGTTCTGACCACATCTGTGGCGGGGAAAATGAAACACCGAAGCACAGCCAGCGGGCGAAGCTGTTTATAGTGAGTGCCCAACTTTCATCCTCGGTCATACATGCTAGCGCTCCGGACGCAGATGCTGTTCGTCGAGATGAGAGGGTCGCCCGGCGCGCTACATTTTCTCATCTCCGCCATCTCCGCAACAGATTCGGGAGAAGAAGGCCAGGCGTGAAAAGATGAGAGCTCCCCGTAAAAGAGGGATAGGGTATTCGCCGCTTCGCCAGGGTGAAGGGAACGTTAAATTCCCAAAAATGATACCTTCAGAGATATTATTACTGAGTGCCCGGAACATGTAGGAGATAGAAGAGTCAAAGAGGATACTAGTAAATTATCTATACAGATGAAAGTTTTGGTTAAGAAACATCAAAATATGAATTCTTCCAACGCAAGCGACAGGATAAAAATGGCAGAGCTATCAAAGGTAATCAGAGGTGCAAACTGGTCGACATAAAGAAGTATACCATAGAGAAAATCGAGCGTGCTCTAAAAGACAGGGGCAGCCTTAAAGTAGAGAAGAGGAAATTCGGCATAGGCTAAAATCAGATGCATGCGCTAAGGGACAAGGCCGGCAATGTCACCACGAATATGGAGAAGATCTCGAAAGTTATCCTGAATTACCTTCAGTTCAGTTCAGGCGTTCAGTCGTGTCCGACTCTTCGTGACCCTATGGAACATGTCACGCCACGCTTTCCGGTCTCTCACTATCTTCTTAACATCACATAGCTTCATCTGCAATGCCTCGAGAATGCCATCTAACCATCGCGTTCGCTGCCTACCCCTTCTCCGGCGACCCTCAACCTTTCCCAACATCAAATCTTTTTCCAGCGACTCCTCTCTTCTCATCAGATGACCAAAGTAGCTGAGCTTTAACTTTAGAATTTGACCCTCCAATGAGCAGTCAGGGTTTATGGTCGACAATATCGACTGATTCGATCTTCTGGCAGTCCAAGGAACTCTTAAGAGTCTTCACCAGCACCACAATTCAAACGCGTCAATTCTTCGGCGGTCAGCCTTTTTCACAGTCCAACTCTCGCATCCATACATCACAACTGGAAAGACCATAGCACGAGTTATACGGATCTTGGTTGGCAGACTAATGTCTCTGCTCTTTACTAGGCGGTCAAGGCTAACCATTGCTCTCTTTCCCAGAAGCAGGCGTCTCCTAATTTGATGGCTGCAGTCTCCTTCCGAGGTAATCTTGGCGCCCAAGAACAGAAAATTTGTCACAGCTTCCACTTCTTGTCCATTGATGCTCCAGGACTTGATAGGGCAAGACGCCATGATCTTCGTCTTTTTAATGTTCAGTTTAAGCCCAAACTTCTCACTCTCTTCTTGTACGCGCATCAGAAGTCTCTTGAGTTCCACTTCACTTTCTGCCATTAAAGTGGTATCATCCGCATATCTAAGGTTGTTGATACGTTTTCCAGCAATCTTCACTCCAGCTGAAGACTCGTCCAGACCGGCCTTCCTCATGATGCACTCTGCATATAGGTTAAATAGGCAGGGCGACAGTATGCAGCCTTGCCTCACCCCTTTCTCAATCGGAAACCAATCAGTAAGGCCATGCCCAGTTCTGACTGTGGCCTCTTGCCCTTCATAAAGGTTCCTGAGGAGACAGATGAGGTGAATTGGAACTCCCATCTCTTGGAGAGCTTGCAACAATCTGCTGTGATCTACGCAGTCAAACGCTTTCGCATAATCAATAAAGCAGAAGTAAATGGGTTTCTGGAACTCTCTTGCTTTTTCCATGATCCAGCGAAGGTTGGCAATTTGGTCTCTAGTTCCTCTGCCCTTGCGAAACCCAGCTTGCACGTCCGGAAGCTCCCGATCCACATACTGCTGCAGCGTACCTTGCAGGATTTTTAACATCACCTTGCTAGCATGCGAAATAAGCGCGATCGTGCGGTAGTTGGAACAATCTTTGGCACTGCCTTTCTTTGGAATGGGGATGTAAACTGACCTCCTCCAATCCTGTGGCCACTGCAGGGTTGTCCAAATCTTTTGACATAATGTATGCAGTGTGTTAACAGCGTCGTGGTTGAGGTTTTGAAGCAACTCAGCTGGAATACCATCAATTCCGCTAGCTTTGTTCTTAGCAAGGCTGGCTAAGGCCCATTCAACTTCATTCTTCAGGATGCCCGGCTCGAGATTAGTAATCACAACCGTCCTATGTTGGGTTTGCACATCCGGGTCCTTCTTGTACAGTTCTTCTGTGTATTCCTGCCACCTCTTCTTTATATCTGAGGCTTCAGTGAGGTCCTTGCCTCGTTTGTCCTTTATCACGCCCAGCTTAGCACAGAAGCTTCCTTTGATATCTTTGATTGTCTTATACAGAGCTCTTGTGTTCCTTAATTGGCTGTTGTCCTCAACTGCTTGGCACTGTATGTTCAGGAAGGCATTCTTATCTCTTCTTGCTATTTTCTGAAAATCCGCGTTGAGAACCTTGTATCTTTCTCTTTCCCCCATAACTTTCGCCATCCTCCTTTCCTCAGCCATTTGCAAAGCCTCTTCAGATAACCAGTTTGCTTTTTTGTATTTCTTTTGCTTTGGAACTACCTTAGTAGCAACTTCTTGTATTATATCACGAACATCAGTCCACATCTCTTCGGGCTCTTTGTCTTCTAGATCTAATTCTTGAAATCGATTCCTCACTTCCACAGCATATTCTAATGGAATCTGATCCAGATCATACCTGAAAGGCCTTCTAGTTTTCTGCGTTTTCCTCAATCGAAGCTTAATTTTGGCAAAAAGAAGCTGATGATCGGTGCCACAATCGGCCCCAGGCCTTGTTTTTACTGCTTGTATAGCGCTTCTCCATTTCTGCCGGCAAATAATATAATCTATCTGATTCCTGTACAGACCTTCCGGTGAAATCCATGTGTACAGGCGCCTCTTGTGCTGTTGAAAATGAGTATTCGCTATGGTCAGGTTGTTTTCTTGACAGAACTCTACTAGCCTCTGCCCAGCTTCATTTGGCTCACCAAGACCGAACTTGCCTGTAATTCTGGATATTTCTTCACTCCCGACCTTAGCATTCCAGTCTCCTATGAGAAAAACGACGTCTGATGATGGGGTGCGGTCTAAAAGGCATTGTAGGTCCGCATAAAATCTCTCAACGTCAGCTTCTTCAGCAGCAGTGGTCGGTGCACAGACTTGGATAACTGTTATGTTGAAAGGGTGACCTTGGATCCGAATTACCTTAGATAATACCTTATATGTTACAGACAGTATGCTGGTTTGTATGTACCGTTTCCAGTTCTTAGCTTCCCCTTTCTTATGAATTAAGATAATGTTAGCATTCTTTTATGATTCCAGTACCGTCGATGACAGCAGGCATTGCGTTACAGGGTGGCCAGTTTTTCTAACACGATATTTCTATTTCCTTCAAACAATCTGATTCTCCTCAGCTGTTTTCCCATTTTGCGTAGATTTTAAAGCTTTATTAACCTCGTCCTCCGTCATTGACAGAATGTCTAACTGCTTTGCCCTACTGCCAATCTCATTATTGTCCTGACTAATTCGGCTACTCAATAGATCAATAGAGAGCTCCTCGGCTACTTTGACTATAGTCAAAGCAGCCGAGGAGCTCTATATTGATCTATAGAGTAGCCGAAGTAGTGAGGATATAGTCAAAGTAGCGTCAAAGTGTGTGTGTGTGTGTGTGTGTGTGTGTGTGTGTGTGTGTGTGTGTGTGTGTGTGTGTGTGTGTGTGTGTGTGTGTGTGTGTGTGTGTGTGTGTGTGTGTGTGTGTGTGTGTGTGTGTGTGTGTGTGTGTGTGTGTGTGTGTGTGTGTGTGTGTGTGTGTGTGTGTGTGTGTGTGCGTGCACTTCGAACTATTAGCAGAGATGACAAATACCCGCCCAAAGACATACCTGCAAGCCTGCGGAGTACGTTCACAACAGCGTTCACTTGGCCTACGATAGATTTAATATGAGCAGCACAAGAACTGTCAAGAACTACATCAGCTAGAAAACGGAGCTGCTTTACAAACGTCAGAGGTTGACCTTAGAGGCAAATTCGGAAACCCTTCAAATTCTTTCGAGTTAAGAGCAAATGAGATGTCTTTGCATGAGAGAGCATCATCCTTCTCTTTTCTAAAAAGCAGTCAATATAATCTAGGCCTTCTTGCTAGACAGACTGGATGAAGGCTGTCGTTTAGCCAGAAACCCAAATGCAAACACTGAAAAGAAAAGGACTAGCGCTGCCCTGCGGTATACTGAATTCATATGTTCCGCGCATGTTCGTTTACTCGTCTGCATGAATAATTTCCTGTAATCTAAGAAGTGGGACTCACACCGAGGTCTAGCAAGCCTGCGAGGACATGAATTGGACTAGCAGTATCAAATGCAGGCTTGATATCCAAACACACTGTAATGTTAATATTGCCTTCAGTACTTTCATGCTCTGCAAGTGTTACTAGGTGTATAACTACATCCATAATGCACCTGCATCGACGAAATCCAGCCATGAACTCAGAATACATTTCTTTTTCATCACACCACCGCTGAACTCTGGCGTAAATCATCTTCTCCATTATTTTGCTTAAGCAGCTCCTGAGGTTCACGTGGCGAAGGAAGTCAAAAAGCAAAGTGGATTTACATGACTTTAAAACAGGAATGATAGGTGCAATCTTCCATGACAAAGGAACAAACTCATTGACCCATACATAGTTAAGTATCCCCAAAAGTATTGGGGTACCTTCGGGTCCATGATTTTGAAGCATTCCATAAGAAATGATATCAGGCTCAGCAGTGTATAGTGTTTAGCCGGCACAACTCAAGAGCAGTTTTAAGTTAACCGATTATGAATACAGAATCTAAATATGTATGTTGCGCATTGAAGCATCCACTAATTTTTTTGCCGCTGATATGCAGCTGGGTTTTAAAATTCCCGCAGTCTAATGAAATGCCAGGGTGAGAAATGAGCTGACAAAACTCATCAGCTAGAAGTGCTTATACAGTTTTCCTTGCCGGTGCAAGAGATCTGAAAGGATTGTTCCGAACAACGGACCTGCTTAAGGTGCGAACCGTATTCCATATCGTCTGTACAGGAGCGTGAGGGGTCAATGTGCTGTAGAAGTCACGACATTTTTTCTTCCTAATTGCTTCGGACGTTTATGCATTGATGAATGAATGGTCTAGCTTCACGGTACGATTCTGAAGAATAAGGTCGACGGTAAGCACTTCCAGGTTTTCTTCGAAGTGCCCCCAGTACCTACTCTCAGTGAATGCTTGAGAACACATCAGGTATGGGGACTTCCTTGGTGCTTCTTGCACAAGCGAAGTATTCTTCAATACTAATGTCCAGCGAAACCTGTTGAGTTATGCTGTTACGAAAAGCTTCACATTCGGCAAGTTTGAATTTATGTGTGGCAACCTGACATCGTAAGCTAGGATGATTTGCCGGTATATAATAGTGACCAATTCCGGGTGTCTCAATGTGCGTGGTCCACCCCACGTCAGGTACCATATCATGGGTGCACACAGTCAGATCTACACAGCTCGAATAAAGAAACCCGCGTAGAAATGTCGGAGAACCTTCGTTCCTTCGTTCAAAACACATAAGTTACATTTTTCTGCGGCGCACTCTACGACCCTGTCACAGGTGTTGCACTAGTCACTACTCCAGCAGTATTATGAACGTTAAAATCTCTGAAAATCATAAAATGGCCACCCGCAATTTTCAAGATATTCAAAAGAGCATCAATGGAGACGCGAAAAGATGCTTGCAAGTAAGTACTTATAACAGTACCACAGAACTTAACCTAAAGACACTTTGCAAACCGCGTACTCCAGAACGTCAGAATCACTGGCGCTACTCAACCCAGAAGGACGAGATGATTAGTTTGACACACAGTTCGAGAGCCGAAAATCGTCACTCACACCAGCTTCATGTATGCACAACACAGGAAAATTATTTTGCTCAATAAGTCTGTGAAAGTCTGCGCTTTTTGCTCTTAAGATGTGTGCATTCCACTGAAAAATGGCAACACTGTGTTAACGATTATTCAGAACAGGTGTGGCCAGTGGAGAACCTAAAAATCTGAGCCTTCTGGGAGATTGTTTGATGGAGGAATGGCCATCAAAATAGCTCGAACTGCAGTAAATAGCACTGGAAGTATGAGCTACATCGTTGAAAATGAAAAGTACACTCCAACAACTGGCGCTGAATCAGGTCCTTGTTGCAACGGTGTTGTCGGCTGTCGGGACACTCCCGAATATGTCTGTTCAACATGGAAGTGGGAGGCACAGCTGAAGTACTCGAGGTATAGAATTCTACAGCTTACCGCTGATAACGACGGTGCGATATCTTAGCATAAGCAGCCCATGAAGTTGTTCTCATTAGCAAGATACGAATTTGAAGAGCGTGGGACGCAATGCACTAAACATAGGCGGGAAGACCGGCTTCAGGGCATTCTTGCAGAAAACCCGACTGAATTACTCCGAGCTTTGTAAACCTTATATTTAGAGGCTATAAAATGTAACTTTGAAATGGCTTGCTCTGCAGTTCACCTTCACCTAATCATTTATTTAGTTCATCCAAATGCATTTTTCATATTCTTGTGGTCTTCTTTTGATTATCTTATGTGCCCATATATTTATCGGCTTAAATTATTCTCGTGTTTCAAACACCCTTCCCTTTTTCTTAGTTTCTTTTCATTCCGCTGTCTTGCTTGCCTTGAAGCTGTGTACATGTTCTTACTTATTCTACTCCGGCTGAGCTGAAAACCATGTTCGTGTTGTGACGCATATCGGCGAAATGTTATATCAACATTTATGCAGCAGTAAAGCGTAGATTGGATGAAGTTCATTGCTCCGCACTGCACGCAACAGCGCAAATCAAATGGGATGGGTCGAGTGAGTCGCAACTGTCCTGCGACAAAGCCTCCTTATTCTTGGGCAGATGGCCCTCCGCGGCCGAGCGGATTAAGTTTTTCCGACCTCCTCAGTTTCCTGCGCTCTGCCTCCTTTTCCTTCGTCTTCTTAAGGTCCAGTCGAAAGAAAGGGCGAAGGGGGTGGGGGGAGGAGAAGCTCACAATCGCATTAGTAGACTTCCTTCTCGTGGACCTCTCCTTCGGGGATCTTCTCTCGGACGTCTTCCTTTTAGAGAGGATTACGCTTTGTACTTCACTTTCCCCGCGCGCTGTTTCTTCCAAAAACTTGCGCCATGCGTCCGTCGTTACTCGTTTGCCGCACCTGAGGCACACAGCTAAGCTCTCCTAGCGCCTTGTGGGGGAGGATTGTTTGTTGCTTAAGAATATGGCGGCGTTTTAAACTTTCAGCTCCTGACTGTACCGGTTGTCACTGAGCTTCGTCGTTCACTGATCGTAACAACATTCGTACACTTCATGAGCTAGCTAGTGAGCTCGCTTTGTTCGGGTGAGCAAAAGAGGCTCCACCGGAGCCACTCTTATCAAATTCCTTGGAGCAACTCGCCATTCGGTATCGAATTTCGGAACTGGCTATATTTGGCGGGATGCTTTAGGAAAGGGCCTGATCGTTAAAAAACAGCTGCCTGTTGGAAACACGGTACCGTATGGCGCAATATACCAGACTTACAGCCGAAAAGTGTATCATTCATTGCCTGAGCATCGACGGCTCACTTTAAAATTGTATCCCGTGTCGTTCGGTCATAATTACAAACATTCCTCGAACTTCGTCGAAATAACTTGGATTCGAATTAGACCTGAAATTTGCACTAGCGGCAAGAAACACTGCCCGATGAAGTCTGAAAACTGGTATTCGAAGGTTGAAAAGAAGACAGCACAATCAAGGCTAGCTCTCCTTCATTAAAACAAAAACAAAAAGGCATTGCATTAAAGCGTGCAAACAATTCAGTGCTATCATCTATGCTGTAACAAAATTCGAAATAGATAATAGCCACTTCTGGATTTCGGACCATGCGAGACTGAGGAAAATGTATGGCTTCCGCACCATTGTATTAAATACCTCAAGAACCTCATCTAAATCTAGAAGTATATTTCTACATTATTTTCAAATCTCTATTTTTCAAACTGGTTATTTTTTACACAAGCTTTCTTCTTTTTCTGGTCGTTGTAATAATACGGGTGGCAATTCTGATGGAACCAACGTAAACGAAATCTTATGCATCAATAATTAGTGCTACCATTTGTTTGTTTGGTTCTTTTTTTAAGCGAGAGCTTGACTACGCCAGGTAGTTCGAACTGTGGGGTACGTTTCTTACATTTCAAAATGATTTAAACGTTCAGTGGTATTTTAAAGCTACTAAATCAGACTACATTGTTCTTTGCTGTTTCTATACGCGTGAAAAAGCTATTAAGGATAAATACCTTATGTCAGCACTGGATGTCTTCTTTTTATTGTACATCTTCGGAACCAAGCACAGAAAAAGAAAACCTTATGCGGCAGTGGCACTTCTAGTACTAGAATAGAAAGGCTAGCATCACGCCTGAAGTGATCTCTACTCCTGTAGCAATATTTCTGCCAGTTCGCTATCTCATGGGGCCGAATACTACGCGACATTTACTCCGTTCTGGCACTCAGCAGCCGTGATTTTATAAAAATATATATCTAGCTTCCAAGCAAAGTTAAAGTAACAATTGCAAGAAAATTGCCCCCTTAATCTTCCACGCACCACCGATTACGTTGGCTTCGCGCAATTAGTGTCGCACGGCCATAATTAATTTCGCGTCTCCGACAGACATCTCAATTTCTCCTCGCCAGGAGAGAACCACGCAGAGTTTTATCGAACGCAAAGTTTTTTTGTATTAGCTGCAGCATGGCCACTCATTTATTTAGCGATGTTCTTCTTTAAGCTTGAAAGTCACCGCCAATAAAGTTCTTCAGTACATTTTTGAAGATTTATAGCAGAGGTTTATTTCTTAGTGTTTGCTGGGTTATAGGAATTGGGAAATGAAGTGAAAGCCCAGAACAGTATCCGTGTTTGGAGCTGTTATTTCTCGGTCAGCGTTCCCAGGATGACCGAGTGCCGTCCTGATGGCACATTTTGCGAAATAAGTTCAATATACACCATGCAAACTTCATCATGAAACATGAAATTATGCAAGCGATAAAGGTGTGGGCTGCGTACGATGTTTTGGCGTAGTACCATCCGCGCTCATTGAAGATAAACTGCCCAAGTATGTCTGCTAAGGACAGCTTGAGCGCGTACTCTGCAGACTAAATTTTGTGCAGAATTGGTCTGAAAGGGGAGCAAAAAAAAATAAAAAACTGGTCTGAAGAAATTTTTTTCAGTGCGCAAAAAAAAAAAACATCAGATAAATCATATATATTAATTCATGTGGTACTTCTTTCTTCTCATGAATGCAATATTTTTTTTTTACCTACGCTATGTTGTTCGTTAACCCAAAGCAACTGAGGCTATAAGGGTTGTCACAGTGCAAGACCTTGGGTAATTTCTGCAACCTGCAGTAGAGAGTGGGGTGAGGTGGCTGCTCCGGCACTACAGGACTTGGAAATGGTAGGCCCCCATCGTTCACGGCGGGGGCTCGCCTGCCACCGGCGGTTGTAATTTTTGTAGGCCGTCATTGCACCCGCCTTCGCTTCGGTGGCTGACGACGGCTGTTGCGGCGTGTGTCTTTCTCTCCCTCTTTTTCTTTCTTTCTTCTCTATTTTCTCCTCTGCCCGCCCAAGCCCGTGCATTTTCTTTTCCTGCTTGCTACAGTTGCAACAACAACACGTGCGGTACAACGCGTAGTACACGGGCGCCTTGCGTTTCATCCTCAACCACCGGCACCCCCCCCCCCCCCCCGCCTTTTTTTTTTGTTGCCACTGCCATGAAATTTGTTAAAGCGTAACTTACTTTAAGCATTTCAGTAGCATCAATTTGCAGTGACGAAGAGAAACATATGGGCATTTCATTTATTCGAGGGGAGGCGCTGCGATCGCCGCAGGTTGCAACCGTGTGGCACCTCGGCTCTTCAATGTTTTTTGAACTGTGTGCGGAAATATTGTTCTTTTGTGTACGAAACAAAGGAAAATGACCCAGTGAGTACCTCCGGTGAGTGCGGAGTGATTTTCGTAGATCTGAAGTCATCGTTTTTCCGCCTGCAACAACGTTTTCTGCGACAAACTGCTAACCCTAACAACACCCAGACGCAGCTCAGCTGCTGCCCTGGCCGGGCTGTCAGGACGCACCATGCCGACGCCGGCGTCGGTTCGCTCACACCCGAGTGGCGCAAGTGCGGGAGCTGTGGGTTCATCAAAAAGTGTAGGCACCAAAAAAACTGAAAGCAGCCTCCAAGAAAAGGCGTTCCGACGCCCAACGCGCGATGAAGAGGACGGAACGCATCAGCTGCCGAACGCGGACGCTGAGAGTGGTCTTTCTGTGGGACTCACTAAGACTAAGGAGCAGCACGCAAGCGACCAAATGGACACTGAAGACGAAAGTGAGAACGTCGGCGACTACGGCGACTGGACTTTAATCAAGAAACGGAAACCTCAAAGGAAAGTGAAGCCTGAACAGCTTCGTCTTGAACGGGTAAGTCGACCCCTCTTTCCACTCTCGATCAGGCCACTCAACCGAGTACATGTGCATGATATACCTAAACAAGCCATTACAGAGGCGTTAGAAATGACCGCAAAAAGTTGGGAATTGGCAGATTTGGCTGCTTTCCGCTACGATGTGGTAGCAAATCGCGTCAAGGTCACTGTTAGAGATGAGGAACACGCAAATAGGCTCACCGCATTAACGCGACTGGCCGGGAAAGTGAACGGACGCGTCTGCACGTACGAGGTCACGATTGAACGAACGCCAACACGAGGCGAGGAAAAAAGTCGGGGCGTTATCAAGGTGCGTCCTGGTCAAACCATTGAGTACATCAAGGACCACCTAAGATGTGAAACTGCAACTATTCTTGACGCGCGTCTCCTAGGAAAGACAAACATGCTGCTGTTAAAATTCGATACAGAGCAGCTACCCAAAAGGCTCGTTTTTGATTACGAAATCACAAGGGTCTACGAGTACAGACCGAAAATTATTGCCTGCTATAACTGCCACGAACTGGGACATATTGCTAGGTATTGTCCAGCAGAAGAGGTTTGTAAGGAATGCGGACGCTGCACTCTAAAGACACAGAATGCGATCAAGAGTTATTCTGCGTTGCCTGCCAGAAACCGGGCCACATTTCAATCAATTCGGCTTGTCCTAGTCGTGTACCAAAAGAGCCTAAACAAAATAAACAGAACCCTGATGCAGTTAAGGGAGAAGTTACATGGGCAGACAAGGCGCGACAGAACTCGTCGACAGAAACTGCGCCGCCCCCTGTTTACCAACAACAACTGGAAGAGTTGCGAAAAGAAAATCAGCAACTTAGAGAAATGCTGGAGAAAGTCCTTGCAAGGCTACCACCGGAACAAGACGTTCATGCATCTCAGACGCAGCGGCAACATGCTTCAGCCTCGCCCACTGGGCAGATGCAACGCGTGCGTTCGAAAAGCCGGCCCGGACGGTTATCCAGTCGTAAAACAACTGCAAACTCCATAAAGCACCAACATACCGAAACATCACTGACTCAAACACCAAAGACTCATCAGACGACAAAGGCACTTACCGCACAAGACTCGGCGTATGCGCAAATGCTGAGCATCATGAGGCAAGAGCGACACAACGAGACACAGCGTCTAGAAAAAAGCCTGCGGGATGAGTTTCAAACGATAACAAACGCGATACAGACTCAGATTGAGGCAATTTTTATAGAGTTGCACAAAAGCATCCAACACCAGAACGATGAGCCAAAAAGACGTAAGCCCGCAGAGGCGCAATAAGAATCAGATCAATATGTCTACAATGGAACTGCAGAAGTTTCACGCAGACTGGACCTACCCTAAGGGAACAAGTTAGAAAATTGAAGCCTCTCGTCATCCTTTTGCAAGAAACAAGAGGACCTTGCACTATTCGGGGTTACCGTACATTTCAGCAGCCTACCATACTTCACCAGAACAGAGGAAACCAACATGCACAGGGTCAAGCTGCTCTCCTTGTCAGAAACGAATGCACAGCAACCGAATTACAAATTCCTGATCTAAGTAATGAGTTCAGAGAAGTAATCGCTGTTAAAATGTGTCCTCCAGGGCAGCGGCTCATGGTGGCAGTCTCCGTGTATTATAGGCCTCTGACTGGCAGTCATAATACCGACTCATACGGGTGGCTCGCCAAAGTCCTGGCCCTGTCAGGAAGCCTCCCCATCCTGGTGGGAGGAGACTTCAATGCTAAGCACCCGACTTGGGGCTACGCCACAGCTGACCCAAAGGGACGCATGCTGCACGACACTGTAGAAATGTCTGGTCTATACATATACAACACCCCGGACACACCAACGCGCATAGGACTACACGCCCGACAACGAGATACGACACCAGACCTGACGTTGGCCACACCAGGATTCATCAGGCAATGGGAAGTCGAACAGACAACATGGGGAAGCGACCACTTACCAATTTTGATCACCCTTAACCGAAAAAAGATTCGTGAAAAAAGGCAAACGGTTACCATCGACTGGGAAAAGTTTCGGACAGCCACTGGCGGCAACTTCATGGACTTCGCGCAATTCAGTGCCATGGTTGCGGAAGCACGGCCATGGTCCCGAGACACAATAATATGTGACGACACCACCACACACATGGATAGGCACCTTGCCAACTTGTGGCGAAAGGTCAATATCCTTACGCAACAATACAGATATAAAGGAAAGCGCCACAGGGATCTCATGAGCCTTAAGCGCCAATATCGACTCATCAAGGAGTACCAACAACAGCTCGAAACAGATTCATGGCACAGCACTTGTGCGACGCTCGGACGCAAACCCGGCCTTAAAAAGCTGTGGGGAATTCTACGAAGCCTGCTGGGGAAAAAGAAAAGCACACTACCACTGGCAGAGCTGTTCCTGCGCGAGAACCCAGCTGCACTCGAGGAAAAGGTGATCCACACGTTCTTCCCGCATGCTTCTGAGATACCCACGCCACCATTGCCGGCGATCACGATTGACAACACAGTGATGGAACTTGAAAAACCATTTACATTTGGCGAGCTATTGGCAGCATTAGTCCACGGCAAACCGAAATCGGCTCCAGGACACGACGGAGTAACATGGCAGGAGCTCAGAAATCTTAGCGACGAAGCCCAAGATCAGCTCTTAACTATCATAAACGATTCATGGGAATCAGGAGTGGTGCCAGATGCACTAAAGCTATCATTGATATATCCCATACCGAAATCAGGGAAGGACCACACAAAACCAGAGAACCTACGGCCAATAGCTCTCACGTCCACTATCTGCAAATTGATTGAGCGAATGATAGCCGCAAGAATACAGCATTATATCGAATACGTACAGCCTGGGTTGCATCCAGCCCAGGCTGGATTCCGTCCGAATATGGGCACGCATGATTGCCTTTGGCTGCTCCGCAGGGTAATCAACCGCAGGTCTCGCAAACAGACACCAGATTACATCCTCGCGGTTGATATGCGCAAAGCATTCGACAATGTAAACCAACAGGTAATCCTACAAGAATTAGCAAAAAGATATCCCAGCCAAAAAGCATACAATTGGATATGCAGCTTCCTTCAAAGTAGACCTATTAGGCTTCATGGCAAAGCTTCGGGATGGAGCCCCAGAACCTATTACTTGGATAGGGGCGTGCCCCAGGGCTCTATCCTCGGGCCTTTGCTTTTTAACTTGGCCATGACCCGCGTAGCAGAAGCGCTCGAGCGAGACACTTCGGCCCGCTTCACCATCTACGCAGATGATGTCACCATATGGGCAGAGGCAGTGGATTACCCAAATGAAGAAGTCATGCAGACGGAGCTCCAAGCAGCAATCTTCAGCCTCACTGACAGCTTGGAAGCATTGGGGCTACAGCTCTCACCTGAAAAGACACAACTCATAAGCATAGACGGCAAGAATTCTACAAACGCCAAAAAGCAGATTACACTGCATCTTGGACAACACAACATCACGTCTGCAAATGGGCAGACAAAAATCTTGGGGGCACAGATTTCTAGTTGCAACAGTCCTCATAAATGGATTCGTACATTGCAACGTAACTGGACCCCGATGTTGCATATGATTCGCCGGATTTCAAACAAATACGGTGGAGCCCGGCAAAAATCGTGCCAAACACTGTCTAGAGCGGTTGCTGTAGGCAGGATTCTGTACGGGGCACCTGTCTGAGTTTTCCAATCGCGACGTTAAAGACATCGAAAAGCTACACAGGGCCACTCTTCGCACCGTTACTGGGCTTCCTAAGCACACGAGAAATGAAGAGCTGCTTAAAATGGTCAGCATACCACCCATACAAGACATTATAAGAGAAGCAAAAATAAGAATGCGATCCCGACTGGAAAACACGACCCAAGGGCAGCAGATCATGACATGGGACAACCGAATCAACATTGCTCCGAGGCCCCTGGGGACAGACACTTCACCCCCGTGGGAGGCGCCGGTAATCGCACTAAGGCCACAACGACCTATTAGTAGGCGGAATGGGGTAGCTAGGCAACTTTGAGCACAGAGAACTGCCCTCACAAGACCACTCAATACAATAGACATCTACACTGACACTGCAATTAGAAATGAAAGGGTGAGTGTGGCATGGGTGTGTGTGCCAGCGCCTCAGCACAACGGACAGCACACGTGCCACCTACCTGGAGGAGCAATTTTACACTACGAGTTGCTTGCCATATGGGGAGCCATAAATACCATTACGACCGCTGCAGCCAGAAAAGATAACTTCAATGGTTATCGAATTTTAACCAAATCATATGCAGCGATTGCAGAGCTGACGGCACCAACTACAGACGACGCAGTGGCCAAGGACATCAGAAAGAGGCTGAAGGGAATGCGGGAAGTTGGAATAGAAATTCAAATTATATGGACACCGGGACATACTGGCACGGACGGGGGAAACGCAGCCGCGCAAGCGGCCGCCGCGCAAGCGGGTGGGCTTGCTGAAACGTACAATGCCCCACACCCCAACTCCATGCCTACACCGATAGACTTAAATCCTTACCAAACAATGCTCACTAAAGGCTCCTCTGGCAGATTGATGATGCACTATGTACGCACAAAAATAAAACACGACAGTAAGCTTAGATTACATGAAGCGACACCAACGCCGGTGTTTGAGGACACGAAAGGGCTCACTCGACCACAAGAAATATTTCTCAACAAAGTAATAACAAACGCTGCTTACACACCGCACATACTTGACAAGTGGTTTCTCCGAAGACACGAAACACTCAAACACAACATATGCACGCACTGTCAGGAACAGTGTACAGCAGACCTAGAACATCTTATATGGCAATGTCCATCGTTTTCACAAGGAAGAAACAAAATTACGCATATTCCACACGACGACATGCCCACATTAGCAGGTCAGGCTATATCAAGCACCGAAATACAACACTCCATTGCTACATACGGCAGTGAGAGCGGCCTGCTTCGAGTAGTGTGAGAGAGGTCGACTTAGAGCGCGAAGATCGGCCGCATGGCAAGCAATAAGCAACAGCTGGAAGAACCGTTAAGGCGAAGAAGTTACACTCCCATCCCTCCTAACTCCCCAAGAACCCAAACAGCGGCCGAGAGTCATCCCTTCCCTACAATAAAGGCTTCATTCATTCATTCATTTATTCGAGCCAACAAATTGTGACAGCACGCAAATGCAGTGTATCTTCCCCGCCTTACCCACATCAATCTGAAGGCCTCAACTCTCAAGCCCACCTTGTACCTACGAGCATAGATAGGCTATTTTCCTATTTACTCTGCCGCTGTTTCCCCCCCCCCTCCCTTCATTTCCTTGCTTTTTTATGCACAATGGGCGTAATAGTAAGTAAAAACGAAATAAATGCAGCACCCAACAGGTACATTTTAATTTTTTTTTTACACCGCAGCTCTTATGCGTGCGCCCTTCAGCCGCTTCGCTGTTGGTGCTGTGTAACCATGTAGAAAGAGAGAAGCCAAAGATAATTTGTCATAGGAATCAGAGTCACGAGCTCTGCGCCGCTCGCTCGTAGCTTCTCTTTCTATTCGATCCCCGGGGCTGCCCATCTACCTGGAGAGTCATTCGATTGGGAATATGTTAGGCTCTCTAGAAACACAGTGCGCGAGAGACATAGCCTGCGCTTCGAAACTCCAGTCAAATATGGGCAACAAATGAATTCAAAATTCTGAAAACCGCAGACAAATTTTTACATTCCTCCCATCTTTGGAGGCTGAGTAGCGGGAACTATTGGGCCACTTCGTGAAGATACATTTCAAGCAAAATTGAGAGCGAAACCGAAAATTCTATGATTCCTTAGGTCGATTCCGATTTTCTTCTGACTGCAATTTTACGTTTGCACAATTCTGTGTGCGCGTGTGTGTGTTTCAGCCTTAAGTCCTGCCCGTTTCGCGCAAACGTTTCCTTGAAAAAGGTTTGAGCCAAGTGGCAGCAGCGAAGTGGTGGAGAATCGCATTTGGGGGCTACTCTAGGTCAGGCCATCTATGTCGCTGTGTATACGCCGATGACTGAGTTATAGCGTAACAACACGCGGCCAAAGAGAGGCACTGTTTCTCATCATTTTGCTTGTTCTTCTTCAGTTCCTTTGCCGTGTGCCGCTGCGCTGTTATACGCTGTGACCTTAAATCCACATAACAAACTAGTCCAACAAATAACTCTTCAAAACACGTATACAGGAGAAGCGATTGTCGGAACCGCGCGGTTACAGAAAACTGAATGCACGGTGAAATAGTCATTAACTGAGCTAGTTGGTAGATATAATGCGTTTGTTGCCGCGGAAATGGTAGTATAGCAGATTCGTTCACGTCTGAATGTTCTGTTCGTTTATTTGCACTTCTTTTTGGCAGTATGTCGTTCCCCTGTTGCTCTACGACCTTAAATCATGTGTTGTGTTCTTATGTCCATCGGTGTGAATTTTGGAAACGAGTGAATGAGAAATGTGTTAAAGCTTTTCTGTCTACCCTGCATTTAGTATTTCGTTTTGTGCAGGCCAGGATAGGTTTAATATCACGACTACAATAAATTAATCTCATCTTAAAACAGCTAAAGAAATAATCCATGAAAAGAAATCAATGAATAACGATGTTTTCACCCTAAACTGATGATCCGTGTGAGCGAGCCCTTGCAACTGCGGCATTTCTCCTCGTGAACGCCTCCCGCCGAATTTTGGCAAGACCCTTTCTGCTCATCGGACGCTTGGTGCGGTCGACGCGAGCTCGCCGACACCCCCAGGGAACAAAGAAAAAGCCGTGACAATGACCGGCAACAGCCGCTGCTCTCGCACAGGCCAGGTGGGCAGAGCGCGTCATCACGGCGCCGGGCGAATCCCGCTTAAGGCCCGGGCAGCAGGGGCGGGCCCCGTGCTTCGTCGAGCCAGCGAGCGCCCAGCGAGAAAAAGGAGCAGCGCGTTCTTTGCCGCCACCGGCGCGCGCCTCCCACGCCCCTCACGATCTGATGCGCGCACAGCACCGCTCGGTCGCGCGCGGCTGCGTTGGAACGAACCCAGAAAAGACTGGCCTCCAAAGTGCAGGGTCGCTCTCTCGGCTGCTTCTTGCCTCTGCCCTGACACTTCTCTCGTAATCAGAAATACAGCTCTTTTCCAGTTGATGCAGCCGGCAAGTCCGAACCTTAACCATCACGGGGTGAAACAGGTGTACTGACCAGCCTCTCAGTCTGACATGCAGTCTGAATAACACTGAGTTGCATCGAACGTTGTAGCTGTTCTAGATTCAATGCAGCGGTTATAGGCATCGTATACTGTAAATTTAAACACCCCGTTTAACTTCATACCAATTGCATGATCCTGTTAGGTCATTCTCCTGCATTCCATATTGACTATGCTTGTGGCACTTTATCGGTTTGATGAGGAGCCAGGGAGGTGAAGCGGTAAGGTATACCTAACTAGCTGTTAGTGACGTTTAGGGCGAAATTGTTTCTAGGTTAGCGGGGGCGATTTGGCCGTTATCGTATGAAGCATAAGCAGAGCTCAGCTGGAACAAAACATTCTGAGAACGATTACGATACTCCCTAATTAGAGCGCAGATATTTAAGCTTTGTTGCGATAGAGTGAGGCAATGAATTTGAGAGATGCAATTATTTATAGCCCCACCGGGGTGGTACAGTGGTAAGACGCCCGACCACTGTCCGGAATACCCGGGCTCGAACCCGACCTCGGCGGCTGCGTTTCGGTGGAGGCAGAACGAAGAGGCGTCCGCGTGCTGTGCGATGTCAGCGCACGTTAAGATCCCCAGGTGGTCGAAATTACTCCACAGCCCTCCACTACTGCTCCCCCCCCCCCCCCCCTCTCTCTCTCTCTCTCTCTTTCTTTCCACTTTAACTCCCACCTTTCTCCCTTCCCTTACGGCGCGGTTCAGGTGTCCACAGACACGTGTGACAGATACTGCGCCTTTCCCTTCCTGTGAACCAATTATTATTATTATTATTATTATTATTATTATTATTATTATTATTATTATTATTATTATTATTATTATTATTATTATTATTATTATTATTTGTATGCATGGGCAGCTGAAAAGCACCGTTTCTTTACATTTTTCACGAGATAAACCGAACATCTCATAAGAGAAAGAAGAGCTTCGAGTGAGCGGCACAGAGTTCGCCGTTTTTCTGTCTCTTCTGAGAAAAATGTATTTGTCTCGTGACCCTCTCGTGGCTAATTGTGACTCTAATTTGCTCAATTACACGTGCAACAGCGACAACGGCGACGTGGCTTAACCGCTGAACAGGCACATAAGAGCTTCGTTTTAGAATCTTGGAAGCGGAGCGAAATGAAAACCAGGAACTTTCGTAGCCATCATCGCAACCGATCATCCCGCGTACTTAACCGCCACTCCCTCACTTGGCTCCATTCTATGTCTTCGTCAAGTCGGATTCATGCGCAATGGATCCAAATATGCCGCTAGCTCATAATCTCCTCAGGTGCGTTAAGCGGTCCCCAAATTTTATATTCCGCTATCACTGAAGTCGCCCATCGCCGATATCGTCGAACGTTGCCTGAAACCTGACCTTGAAACCCTGGCCTCGAACCGAAAGTAAAATGAAACGTTGCGTGTTTTCTCGCATAGTTCATATTTGGCCAGCTCACCTGTCTTGGCTGCAGTGTTTGAATGCGATAGTACTCAGGTATTATGCAGCATACTCGTGCAGCAAGGCGTTTTTAATATTCCAATAATATGCGTTCACCCCTACATAGAGATTCTAGAGGGGAGGGCAATATGCTATCCGGCTCTGTGTCTCTATCCCCCGCGGCAGCTGTACGGCTTACGAGTATTTCGACTGTCAATCTTTCATCAGTTATACCACCGGTGGTCAGAACGGGAGCGGCTATGGCCCATCCTGCGAGGTTGCGAGTCCCACATGAGTTGTTCGCCTACTTCCGCATCATTTTGAGTGTACCACTGCTTATACTGCGCACTTTGCACGAAGCGGAGAAGGTCCGGAGGGATCCGAAATGGGCGCGTTTAATCCAGTTTAAAAACGCAAAAAAACTGTCAGTTTATGCCTCTAAGATGCGTACCTTCTCTTTAATGTGAATTACGCACCACCCAACATCTACGCACAGGTCTGCAATTCTGAAGAGCTCCGGCCATTGTGGAGGCAGCGCGCGTGAGGCGAGCCCGGATAAGAGTTTGGGGAAGTAGCTGTCAGGCCCAAAAAATAGAACTGAAAAGACAAATTAGCCAGACAGAGTGGCCAGAAAGTTTCGATACGCGGGAAAGGCTATACCGGCTGAAAAATAATGGTCACTTTAGCACGTAAAGTGTGCTGTAGGTTGAACACATGATTACAGATAGAACTGATTTTACTCTTTTGGACACAGTGTTGTCGTTGGCCAGCAAGCGCAGATTTATAGGTTCGCGGAAAACAATAATCGAGGGAATTTAAGAATACATTCACTGCCTGCCTAAGCTTCAGTGGTCTGACCACATGGCTTGCAGAGCTTACCTTACCTGTGAAGCTTTTTACGTTTACCGACAGACAAGAAAGCAACCCCTCATAGATTTTCGTTTTTCTGCGGGTAGGGAAGTTGTCACCCGCAGATCGGGCTTGTGCTGAGGGATGGGTATCCTTACATCAAAACCCAGCCTTGATTCGAGGCAAGGCAAGTGAAATTTCATTTTGTCTCATGGAAGAATCTTAACACTGTCGAAATTCGCGGGCAAATTCTTTGTTGAGGCGGCGTCAATATGTCGATGCAATGAATCCAGGCGACCAGAGAATGAGTAGCAGCCTCAAAATCAGTGTCAAAATCAAAACGGTGCAGTGTCGTCCTTCACCATGCATGGTAAGAGATCCCAGATGCTTAGGCAAAAGCATCGACATTGCTTAAACAGCATAAAGCATGAGTCATATCTGTATAACTCACGATGCCCGAAAAAAAAAAGAAAAAAAATCGGAGACACTTAAGCTCCACCTTTGAGCATATGACGCGAAGGCCTAATTTCTGCCGTTTGTAGCTACCCTTGGGGATTACCGTTCACGTACGTTCACTTTGCTGCTCACGCACTCGCTAATCCTTGAATTAAGCCCGGCAGCGGTAGCTCAGCGCTTCGGGCGCTGGTTAGACGCTAAAAGCAAGGTGCCCTTGCACCTGTGCAATATCAGTGCACGTTATAGAACGTTTAAGTACAACGCGTCCATAATTATCCTTAACTAGTGTAAGGACACCGGAGGGCGTTGAGGGAAGGGACAACCGCTTCGCGTGTTTGTTGGAGGGAAACGTCAGCGGTGGCAGCACTGATGTCGCATCACCACCACATCATTTGAAACGCAGTAAAGTTTAACTTAAGTCACACCATGTAAACTCTTGCAAAGCCGTATAAATCCATGCTTAAGGAAGCTTTCTTCGTATAACGAAATTTAAGCCATGCTCAAACCCGTATTATTTTTTTCTCATTAGCGGCTTGTTCATGGCCTCAGATTCGTGTAAACGGGCACCCTTGCAAGCATGATGGTAGGCTTTAGTTCCTTTTGCGGTGGGCGTCTTCAGAGCATTTAATTGTTGATATAAGTAATTTCTACCTTAATTAATGTACTCCACCCTAATTGGTCCATTTCAACTTTGGAAGCAGAAACCCTAAACCCCACCTCTTCGTGGTATTGGTCAATTCGCTCTCGTAATAGCATCTGATTGGGTAGACATCCTGTTAGCCCACTAATAAGGAAGCAAACATACTTTAGTTATCTGTGCAGAGCCTCTGCGTCGGGTAGGCCGCGGTCGTGGGTTCAGCGCCTCCTTCAAAGCGAACGTTTTACTTTCGAAGTATTTGAGAACTGCATAAACAGCTTTGCTGTGTTGTCGTGTGGCTTGGATTGTGTGGTGGCTATTGAAATCATTCCCTCATAGTTCAATTACTGCACCAATTACGATCATCATAGATTTTTATAGGTAACAATTTCAAGTCATATATTTGGCGTGCTATGCTGTTTTTTTTTTTTCTTCTCAATTGTGCACTCTTTTTTTGGTCGCCCGCACTACACACAATGGACAAAGCGGTTCTTGCAGACTTTTGGGGCCCCTATCCATAACAGCCGACGAGTGGCAGGAGTTACGTGCATTAATCAGAACAGCCTATGAGATGGCTCTGCACTGAGCAGCAGGAATTGTGGTCATGCACTTGCCTTCACAATGCAGTGTCTCTCTCCATAGTGTTCCTGCGCAACAGCGCGGGGCATTGGACGCTCGCGAAAAATATTTCACGAGCGTCCTGAACCTGAAAAACCTGAAGGCTGTACATCGAAGAATACAAACCTGAACCTGCCAACATCAAGATGGCGTCAAGGGCGTCATTATAAGCAATGCATCGAATAAGCGATGGGACAATATCCTGTGCAGCCAGATCTTATAGAGGCCGATGATGCTAATTCTAGTGGGCTCCTGAAATATTGAATCCTCTCGGCTTTGCTTTGGGTTGAAAGACATTTTGATCGTCATCATTTTTTATTCTACCTTACTGCAATTTTCGAAACTGCGTCCGTTCAGAAATATCTCACCCTGGCCAAAAAACTACGTTTCAAAGCATGCTCTTAAATATATTGTGTTAATATTTTCAACACCGCTTTGTGACAATGCGCTGGGCTTGGTCATATAGAAAATTCTTATCGCAATTTGCTTTTCGCAAAATATTAGCACTTCCCCCTCTTAGAAGTTAGACAAACGCAGAATTTACTTTAACATGTATCTAACACTTTGCCTTTCTGTGTGCGAAAAAGAACAGTGACAGCGGTGGTGCAACTCCCACCCATCCGGCAGAAAGGAAACTTCCGGACCCAGCAGAATCATGGCATTAGAGAATAAGTGAACACGCTAGTAACAGCATATGCCGACAACGGACAGCGACACCATAAACTCAAGAAAAAGTGTCTCACGAGCCTGTCGCTAATAAAATAAAGTAAAAGAAAGAAACAGAATGCAGTGATTGCACAAAACGAGGCTCTCCCTTTCTTGGACAAAATAAAATACGCCTGCAACAGCATAAAGAAGAAGATATTTCAGCGGGGCATGTTTTCTTATTTCACCTTCAGTCGACTCCGTTATTCTGGCGCAACAGCCCTTATATTCGCACTCGTCCATAAAAGCCGCCGGTGGAGCCGGTTTAAATTGCAGGGGACGATGCAAAAATCGATTGGCAGCAGAGACGGAGTATCGAACTCTGCAAGTTATTCCCGCGGCGCCTTCAACCGGGGAGCGACTGACAAGAGAGCAGAAGCGGTCCGGCTATGTCTGAACAACTGGGGACACGAGGGTGCGCCTGTCGTGCCGTCATCGAGCGCGACGCCGCCCCGATTTGACGAAGACGGAATAATACATTGATGGGGGTGCGGGCGCGACGGGGGAGGCAGCGGTTAAAGTGCACATGAGCAACGGCCCCGCGAAGTGAAATTACTGCTCTTGAGACTTCTCGCCTGGGCATGCTTTTCTCAAGCAGTTGCATAAGCCGAATCAGTCTGGCCTTATCAGTGTTTATCTTGATAAATTTGAATGTGTGTTTGTGTTTTCTATTATCCAACCAAGAAAACAAGCGCGCTCAAACGAAGTGGCAACATTAACAACGGAATAAACCATTGCGTGGCTAGATTTTGTTTATGTATGGGGAGACGCGACTGTTGTTTTCGCATTCAATCATTGATAAATGATGGAGGAGAGCTTAAACTATTAAGCTATCTTTTAAAACGAAACCATATCATCATTAACTCTGTTGCACTACTTCAACAAAAAAAAAAGGGGGGGGGGGGTCAATTTGTTTTTAAATTTCATTTCGCATTTTCCGTCCTCGATCGGGAATATTTCTGAGGGCGCGTGAGCCTTCAGTGAATATATGGCCTTCGATATTCGCCCTGAATATTTGCAGGAAGGATATCTTTCGAGCTTACGTTTGACCATTTTGTGCAAGTAATGACAGAATGTGTCGATAACGGTCGCCAGTTTAGCCAAACAACTCCCACAGCATTGGTTTTTTAGGGTATACATGACGTCATTGGATGCACATTTGAGACGTCATTGCTTGGACTTGGCCCTGTTTTGGTGTCAGTTTCTTGGTTCCTGCTATTTTGAAATATTCGTACACGATATTTAAAAAAAAATGTTTTCGGTGTTGGAAAGAAGGCACTCTAACGTATGTAATTTGATTGTAAACTCATATTTCTGAAAGAATAATAATACACTGGGTTCGGCCTTGAAGTGCTACAATATGATGCTGATAAGGTCGTCCTTAGTCATTGTTTCTGTTTCTGTGGAACCTTTTTCGAAAAAAGGTCTTTTGGAGCATATAATTTAAGTTGTCCTCAAATACTTAATACTTTAGTGTCGAAAAAAAGGATTTGAATGCGAAAAACACCAAAACGTATGTTCCAGTCAACAGATAATACAAAACACAGATTGAAACTTAAACCCCCTTCAAAAGCGTTACGTCACTGTGTCGTTTAACTGGAGAACAGTCTTCACGTCGGAAAAGGACGTGAAAAGCACGTGTAAACAGCATAAAGCCTCCAATTTGAAAATGTTTTTGCGCGACCATTACTTTAGTTGCACCTAAGCATCATTCTCGAGTTGGCGCAGCATTGCATCGCCCAGTAGTAGAATCAGTTCAGTTCAGTTCAGGCGTTCAGTCGTGTCCGACTCTTCGTGACCCTATGGACCATGTCACGCCATAGTAGTAGAATAGTGGTAAGCAATTCGTTCTCTTTCAACGAATAATCTGGTGCTATGCCATTTGCCATGATCCCCATGATTGAAGATGAACGATGGAGAAAAGGAGAAGGCGGACAAGGAGACTGATGATTATTTTTATTTTTTCCTGTCTGCTGTACATGAGATAATTATATATATTTTTTGTGTTGCTGACGTTAGGTAGCATTGAGTGTGGCGCTGGATATTTCATAAAAATGATGCTGTCCCACGTTTGCTCAAGCCCTTCCTTTTGTTATAATGCGCCACGCCATCTAGCCCTGATATATACAGGATATGTGTGTGCAGCGTTCATGCTGGACAATCTTTGGCGTGTCAAACGGGCCTCGTGATGCGTGTTCGTAACCTTCCATACTCGGTTCTCAATCGGAGTCAACAAATGCTTATGAGGTTCACTTCATAGGCTAATATCCGTAGACAACGATGCCAACGAGTCATGTAGCTGGAAGTGATGAAGCAGGGTGCTGATAGCCCTGATTGCGCGATAGTAGTGTGTGAACGGCAGGCGCTCCTAATGCGTACACTTATATTCTTCAGGTATTGAAAGACATCCATAACGTCTGGAATTATTGTTGTGAACTGTATAGGCAAATGTTTCGTTTATAAAATACAAAGAACATAATAGAAAAGTTAACCTTGGCCGGGCAACCTGAAGCATTACTGCCAGAGCAGATGCGCTAGCCCACACCTTTACCGCAAATTCAAATAAATTGGAAATACATGTCGATTGTATTGTTATATAGCCACTCCGTGACGTAAACAGCATGGATTGACCCGGGTTGAATGAGTTTCCCTTTTCGCACCAATGCAAACAGAATCAGCAGTTTTGTCAGAAAACAAAATCCAGATGGCCTAATGGACAAAAACATTTTTCTCCGACGGGCACAACTAAAGAAAAAGTGTCCCGTTTGCTTCCGTTAACTGACATTATCTTACAATCGTAACAGCTGCATTGTATGAAGGTATATTCTACCTCCTAAGGCAACCACTTCTTCGAACAGTATAAAGCTCCAGTTAGGTTGATCTGAGACTCTAAGGTGAACAAATCTCGGCTGTACCTGCCGCCTTCAGCCTCCATCCAATTGCAAAAATGCCTGCTCGGGCTTTGGGATGACGGTGCGAGCAGAAACCCCAACCGGTCCAAAATGGTTCACCCTTGGCTAAGATAGTCAGAATAAAATCCTATACTGACATATTATACCCTTACATCGATCATCGTTACATAGACCTAAATTGTTCTAACACTCCCCTAGTTCTCCTCACAAAAGCATCAACTGCTCTGGTGCGAATATCAACCGCTTTCTTTGGCGCTTAATTTCGCGTCGCGAAATTTCTATTACTACTGCTAATATTAATTCGTTCTGACGCCACACGAGAAGCCCTGGCATCAACACTAACACAATTATTTCGCAATTTTTTGAACACATGCAACGTATATTGTTCTTCGTCAATCAAGCGAGGTGTGATTTCTATTTCCGTTTAAAGGTTTAAAGAAAACCTCGCGTTGACGCAAATGTTACAAAGAACACATTGTATAAATTGTCTCGACTAACTCAGCTGATCACATTTATCTGAAATGAACGGCATCAAATTAACGGATTGCCCTAGATTAGGATAAGTAAAAGTAGAACTGTGCGAATTGATTTTATTTATATGGAACTAATGGCGGTACGCATTTTCCTATACCGTCTCCACTGGTACGTATAACTCTGGCATGCCGGAGGCCGAGAGAGCCAGGAGCACTCTTGGTGGCCACCACCCGCAGCTGTGGCATTGTCGACGAACACGAATATGGCAAGATATGAATGATGCGAGTTGAAAAGTAGATTTACGCAAAATATATACAATGCATTTTCCAACGCGGTAATGCACCGACTATTTCTTGCTGCCAGCTCTGACCCTCGCCCCCTTCCTCTTAGTGGGTTTTCATGAATGACCCTAAATTGAAATAGGACCACGCGTAAAATAGCACCAGCACAATCGATACGAAAAGACAGATGAATGAAGCAGCTACCCGAGCGAGAAAATGCGCTAATTGGTCGTCGTCTACGCAGGAATCAGCGTGAACACTTTGCTCGTTGGCCAGAGGTCATGAATGACAAATTTCGTATTAATGCATGACCACAACTGTAAGAAGCACGTCTGCGGAAAGCGTATCAACAAAATGACTGATTTAATATGCTCAGGTAAAATGTTTATTTGTAATGGTACGCGAAGGAAACTGCAGGTGCAACATATCCGACACAACCTCAACAGTGTCTGTCTAGCTGCAGAAGAGTGGTGGAATAATGAAAGGCCATATATGGAACGATTCAAGCGAGGATATTTATTGCTTAGTAAATAATGGTGACAACTCCACATCTTGCGCATGCATATCTGGTTCTCTGCGTACATGGGAAGAGATACACGTGCCAAAGAGACTGCTTTCTCATAAAGTCGACCTATCGATATTGACTATACGGCAGCGTGCAACTATGCACCACTGTCTGTCTTCTCCGTCGCACTACAGCTTCCTCAGTGCACAGTTGGCGGTTTAAGTAAACGACCTTATGCCACAACGCTATGAAGCGAATCAATCTTTCCACATCGTATTCGATCTTGCCCGCAATGGCGAAGGAGTCATTAGACTGGCTCATACAATCGAGCATGATAATCAAGAGTGCGTCCATCTATTCAAAGGGCCTTTGCTGTCCAGTCGTTCAATACATCTCTCCGCTGGATCACTTCGACCAACGAACTAATGAACTGCCCCCTGCACATTTAGTTCTAAGCATCATTCGAGGTGTAGAGTGTGATTCGATACCATCTATCTTTAAGAAAAACTGTGCGCATTTGTTATTATTTGGGCAGAACAGAAAAATAAATTCAAAAGGCATGAGCTTCTCCCCGCCGCCCTATTTAGTCGCATTTTTTTTCGATTAATTTATTGCGATGAACGAATGCATATACGAGAACCGATCCCACGAGCCTCAACACCGGACAAATAATTACTAATTTCTCTATTACGTTTCTGTTTGTAGCTTGTGATCATATAATTGCGCAGATATTGAGAAGTCACAACCTTATATTATACATTTGCCTATGGAGGCACTGTTTTGAACATTGTCAATAGTCCTATAACCGAACAAAAAACAGGAACAATAACAAAAAAAATCAGAGCCAAATAAACTAGATGGGAATGCAGACTATCACCTTTTCGTTTAATTGCAATTTACTTTACTTCGTTCTAGAGAGCAGTTCTTATCTTTTTCTCTTGTTGGCGGATGAAGATGGAGTGCTGTATCGGACTTTCTTGAGTAAATATGTCATAACTCAACCATCTGTTGTTAGCACGTGACCATATACAAGGGCTTCACGAAGAATACGCATGCATAGATGTGCACGCTAAGATGAGAGTAAAAATAGGTTTGCTTTGGTTTATGCGGTTTAACGCCTCAAAGTGACTTGGGCTATTAGAAACACCGCACTGGAGAGCTGCGAAAATTTCGATTCCCTGGGGTGCTTTAACGTTCAGTGACATGAACAGCACACGGGCATCGAAAAGTGGCCGCAATGGCCGGGATTCACTTCATCATCTTTGGTAACAGCAGTCCAGCGCCTAAACACTGCACCACCACGGCGGGGCAAGAGTAAAGGTATGAGGAGGTATAATGAAGACATGTTTGGAAGAAAGGAGAAATTATTTTAAATATTTTTCCTCAGTCTCAAGCGCACGTGCGAAATGCGGTGGCAGTCCCCTCCTGACATCTTTTTTCGTGGCTTTGTCCCCTGAAAATAACTTCTCAACTATGAAAAGCTATAGCGAACCGGTTCTCGACCTTCAAAGCTTAACGATATTCGTTCTGCGCTGTAGCCGGTCTTTACTTCCAACAAATCAAAAATCAATGTTTAAATTTCGAAACAACAATACTTTGTTTTGTGAGTTATATAGATGTTTTTCGACCAAAGGGACACCCTTAGTAAAAATAGCCTAATTGCTCAATCTAAACGCGGAATACATTATATTGATACGTGGCAAGGAACACAGCAGCTGATGATGCATGAATGTTCCGTCGAGCACCAACCTTCTCGTAGCACCAACGACCTTTGCTACCACTTCGTCTTCTTTCTGTCTTTCCGTTGTTCATCATCGTCTTCTTCAATGTTCAGGACATATGTAACATTTCTCCCCTACGGAAAAGCACACTCCCGGTGCGTACTAGGTCGGTGAACTACGGCAGCCGTAGTACGGCTTCATGCGAGCGGCATGCATGAGCGATCTCGGTACGCGGCATAGCGGACTGTGGTGGTGGATGCACAGGGGTGATATGGTATGTCACGGGAGTGACGGGCCTTAGAACACGATAGGGGCCTGCGTAGCGTGACAAGAGCTTCTCACATAGCCCAATTCTACGAGCGGGAATCCGGAGCAAGACGGGAGAGCCCGGAGAGTAATGGGCATCCCGATGACGAGAATCATGGCGGCGTTTTTGAGAGTTTAGGGAAGAAGCCAGTCGCCGGCGAGCAATAGCACGGGCGGATTCAGCTCGGGATATGGCGTCACGAACATAGGAACTGACATTAGGGGTGAGAGACAGTACACTGTCAAACGAACGTGCAGGGTCGCGGCCGAATAGAAGATAGAAAGGCGAGTAGCCCATTGTGTCGGGACGGGAGGAACTATACGCGAACGTTACAATCGGCAAAGTAAAATCCCAGTCACGGTGATGTCCGATACATACATTAACAGCATGTCCATTAACGTGCGGTTGAGGCGTTCTGTGCGGCTGTTCGTTTGTGGATGGTAAGCGGTGGTAAAATAGTGCTTAATGGAGCAGTACCGAAGAATTTCGTCGACTACTCGAGCAAGAAAGCAACGGCCACGGTCAGTGAGCAGCTGGCGTGGAGCACCATGGAGTAGGATGACGTCGTGGAGAAGAAACGCAGCCGCGTCAATTGCACAGCTGGTGGGTATTGCTTGTGTGACAGCGTAGCGCGCAGTATAATACGTGGCCACCGCAATCTATTTATTCCCCGAAGCAGACAGTGGGAAAGACGCGGGGATATAAAGGCCAACTCGGGAAAACGAGTATATTAGGATGTAGATCGGCTGCAGGGATCCAGCAGGCAGAACCAGGGACTTCTTCCATCGCTGACGCCGGTCACATATGTAACAATATGAAGTAATCTACCACACATCCGCAACAGCGTGGCACAGGAATATGCCATCACAAATTGCAATCATGCGCGTTTTTAAAAGAGTGCCAAATGCATCATTAAGTTCTTTTTTTCTTCGAAGACCTCTCTCGAGTCCTTGTTCTAAACTATTCTACTTGCCCTTTCACATTCATCTACTTTGTTGCCTTACTAAATAAATATAGCAAGCTTTTTTTTCTTGTCTCGGAATTCAAAGTACTGGCTGAAAGAAGCTGGGTACCCTCGGGGTAAAGAAACATTTCATTTATTTGTTAGCCTCACACAAACAGGCTCTTCTTCACCAGCGGCGACTCATGTCCCAGTCGAAGCAAACTTAATGCTAGGACGGGCAGATTGCTAGTTTCAACAACTGTTGCTAGGGGATGGCCCCATTAATGTCTGATGTGGTGAGGCCTACCTTCCGCGTGGTGTTTTATGCTTCTGAACGCGAATCATCACTCTTGCGTCGTGCACAGTGCAGCTTGGAAAGGCGTGGCATCGATGGAAGCGAGTGATTGCAAGTTCAGAAAAACAACAACAAATTTTGTGAGCCAAAACCTATAGCCAAGGCAATGAAGGAGGTGCAATGAATCCCTACAACTTTTTATCAGCGCCAGACACTTATTTATTTTGCGTTGCGTCTGCAACAAAAAATACCATAAAGGTTGCAGTGCATTTCTGTATTTGATTCTTGCTTCCAAAACTTCCGTCCGCAAAGTGCTTCCGTTCACGATATGCTGCAATGAGTATGGTGCAATTACAAGTGAAAGCATATAGGTGTTCCCTAACTACTGGTCTACTGCATATAGCGCTCATATCCTTAAGCAAATCAGCGTTGGGCATTGCAACAAAATTCATAGCTTAATCTCGCAGGTTCCAGTTGTCATCCTTTAGAACATCCCTGGCTGAAAAGTCACATGATCATTAGAATGTTGACAACGTTCATCGATGAAGTGGCCAGTGCCAATTGCCAGTTTCGAAATCGGGAACTCAATCGAGAATTCTGCTGCGTCTCAGCACCTCGCGCTCCTCCAATGTCAGAGTGCTCCTCGAAGTTAGCGTGCGACCAGGCTCCGAATATATGGACGAGTTGCAATGACAAACTAGTGGTGAACATGTTACGAGAAGGAGACAACCTAAAGGCTCGCATAGTAACAACATGCACACATGGGAAATTGACTTCCGTGGATGTCATGGCACGCTACCGCCGTTGTGCGAAAGATGAAGGGTTGCAGAGCGCACTGTCATGCGTACGCCGGGAAATAAAGCCATCGCATTCGTGGAGGTGAGCTCTGCGCATTAGTGCGCGATGAGAATTCACCCGCTGACGTTTGGAACCTTGTGATTTTGGCCGTTATATATACGCCTTTTATCCTGACGCCTGTTCTCTTAACCAGAATTTCAGACGAGCAACGTGCACTAAATCGCTGTCCCTTGGGTGTCACGACATCTGCTAGATGTGTTTCTCAATTTTGTTTTTGCTTTTTTGTCATAATCTGCATTTTCACTCGTCATGACAGAATACCACTCACAAGTAAAACGTTGCTCGAGTGTGTCGAAAACGCTTTTAGCGCCTGCATATCGAAATTACCCTGCAGCACTCCAATTCAGAACGGAAGAGGAGTACAGGTGATTGATATGCAATCGCGCCGTGCGGCTAATAATTCAGCTCACATAAGGGATGGGAAGACGAGGCTATCAATCAAGCAGCTATGAGTCATTTTTGTGCGCTACCTAAATGCCAAACCAAGTTTTATTCTTTCACGTGAGGCGCATCAATCTCTTGAGACATCCTCAGCACTGACGCAAATTATTGAGACATAGCTCAGGCAAGATTTATCGAACTATTAGGCGTGATTGCATTTTCAATACAATATTGTGTGTTGTTTTAAATGACACTATATATGAAGAGGGAAACATTTATGCCTTCGGGTGCCTTACTTAAACCTCTTTATGGTCAAATGCGGCGAAATGGCATGTTTTAATTGATCTTTGTAAAGAAATCGTTTGCGAAGGCATTTTACGTGTAACTTGGACATTGACAGTACAATATTACTTCTAGGAAGTAAGGACTTAGTTAGGTATAATAAAACCACTATACTGCGAATTGTTTGCATCAAAAAGGAAAAAGGAAGAAATAAACATTTGGAGCTCAGAGCAAAATTGGATAATTCCAGCGACCAAGTTCTTAGGATGCCTTCGTGGCGCTTACCGTATGGTAATAATTCATAAGATGTCGATGAACAAGACAGACAATAACAAAATAAAATATTTATCTTGCTTGCGCTCATTTACATTTACAGCTATTTGGTCTATTACCCCTTTCCCAAGCATTTTCCTCTAGAAGAGAAGAGCGCCACGAAAGGGAAAATATTGTACTCATTTTAAACCGTTGGGCACCTGGCTGCACAAGGGATCGAACCTGGTACCTCCCGAATGTGAGGCGCATGCTCTTTGATATTTATTCATATCAATTTATATTTACATCAGTCCCATTACACTCTCGTTTTAACTGTAATACGCTGAGAAATTAAAAAATCGAAGAGAACCATAAAGCAGTGTTTTTTTTTTCTTTAGCTGTACTGCTGAAAATATTCAATTACTCGCTTCGAAAACACAAAAATGGCGCAGTATTAACTTGAGGTCAAGCCTTGCCCCTAACAGCTTCGGAAGGAATATCTCTCTTGCTGTATATGATATTAAAGGCTAGATTGTATGTGTCCTTTTCACAACCTATTTTTTCGAGTGTTAAGAAATGAAACAACACAGCTGTATTGTTCCTGTCCTACCTACACACATCACTACACACCCTGAATACGCCAGCAAACTGCAGCGGCACAAAGCGAGACAACACACTCTCGCTGAAGAAGGCAGAGTGTGCGCTCCGTGAAGAAGCGCTGAGTCGGCACGCAGTCAGAGCACAGCCTGCCACGGCAGCCTTGACTTCGGAATGTGCTGGCGCTTGCAACTTCCTTTCCAGCCTCTCTTGTCGTACTCTGCCGAAAAAAACACCGGTCCGACCCGGGAAGCATGCTGTGTGACCGCGACTCGACAGCGAAGAATCGTTGCAAAGGCATGGCATGGTGGTTGAAAAGATTCTGGGGTGAGGGGGGGGGGGGGGGGGGGGGGGGTTTAAGGCGGTAAGCATTCGTTTTGCTAGCAGCAAACCTCTCACCAGGACAAACGTTCGTTGGGGTTGTGCCGGGTACCGGTGTTTGGCGCCTATAGCGTTATGGTGCATGAAAAATCAATTAGTAGTATCGCGTTCGAAATTGGTAGCTTCCTTTGGACGCAGGCGAAATAGATATATTTTTGTACTGAGGTGGCCGCAAAAGTGATCTAATTCCAAGGAAAGGTAACATCGTTGCAATGCTTCCACGAATAGCTAGCACCAATACTGAGAATAGAGCTTGGCATTCACTTATATCGTTTACTTTCTTCCTTTATTGCATGGTGCGGGTTTAAAAGTACCTTTAGACGCTATGCCATTATTTTATTTCTGTCACAATGATGGCTTTTTGTTCCTACTGCATATATTTGTCACTGGTATATTCACATTTTTAAAGCTATTTGTGCATACTGGCGTCCTGAAAAGCTAAGTAAGGGAAAACAAGACATTAGAGCACATAACCAGGGATTCTGAAAAAGAACAAGTTTTCGACGAGAAAAATTTTAGTAAACTATTCTCGTATCGCAAAATATTGAACCTTGACACTAAACATATCTGTATATCGTTCCTTACGAGACTTTTATTTTTCTAATTATTACTAAAAATGGTCCTCATCATTACGTTCAATTTTCGATCTGCAATCTTAGTAGCTTTCATACGTATTAAAGAAAAGTGCGGCCTTGAATACTAATGCTCACTAATTTATATTCTTCTTTGCCATTGTTATGTCTTGCGCGATAGACTGTGAAACGAAAAGCACAAAGCGCCTTCAAAAGTCTCTGCCGATATGAGAAGTATTCTGCCCTTCGAAACTAACTTAGTACTATATTCACTATTATTATGTCACTCATATACCGGATGGATATCACGAGTGTTGTCGTTTTACCTTCGCATAAATGAAAATATGCACAGCTCTTCAGCGAGATGTTTGAGAGTGAAGGGGAAACCTTTTCAGCGATCTGAGAAGCACCCCAGCTGTTGGCTTCAACTTCCCCTTCCCTCCGCAGTCCTTTTTGCCCTCCTTGCCTGTTGCACACGTCATGGTTCATACAAAGTTAAGGCCTGGAGGAACGCGTGACACTTCATCTGACAAATATCGACGTTCAGATGTTTAATGGCTTGAAAGCGTTGCCTCGGCGCCACTCCCGCATATGCAAAGAAGCCTCATTTTATTTTTGTTTGTTTGTTTGCTTGAGCCGGACATGCAGCAGCGGGTACTAATGCAGTTCCTATGCAGTATGAAATTGGTGAGAGAGGGAGACAGTGTGTTTTGAAAGTGGAGCCTACCGATCGGTTTACGCTCGGACCCTCTCTCTACATTGTGCAAGAACGCACAAGCGAATGGGTGTCCAAGGTTTTCTCAGAACGCGCTGTGTGCTTTCGCGTCAATTATAATGAAAGAGAATCGTCCGAAGATCACTTCGTGTGGAAAGATGCAGAACGAATGGGGTAAGAGGAGAAGGAGGGAACTACATGATTCACGCAGCAGTAGAAGTACGGCGGGATGCATAATGTGGGTAACGGTAACTCCGGTCCCTATATGCATGCTCTATAGTCATAATTGACCTAGTGTCTTCCAGCCTTCAAAGCCGTTGAACGATACATCATACGAAAAAAAAAAAAAAGGAAAGAAGGGAGGGGGGGGATATTCTGGGAATCGTCTCGTTCTGTTACGACAGGTCACATTTCTTTGTCGATCGCACGCTAACATCCCAGGCTGGCAAAGTCGCAGAGTCGCAGTGTAGACATTGACATTCTAACTCCTTGATTTGTGAAGAGCTCTGCTTTCATTACACTAGCGATAAAATTATACGACAGCAAACGCAAGTTGTTGTTTTTTTCTCCCTCTCTCTGCAGTATCACCATGCTGTTATTCTGGATGGCAAGCTGATTCATTCGTTCGCGAGAATGAGTGCCTCCTGTGTTTTGCCAGAAGTCTAACTGAAAAAAACATTTTCTAGAATGATTTAAGGAACGGCTTCTGCAATGACGTCCGGTTAGCTGACACTGCAGTACGGAGTTGTGAACATAGCCTCTTGTCTGCTTCTTAATGCACGCACTTTATTTAAAACACCTTATTATATCGAGTCGTGACAGGAAGGGGGAGGAGGGAACAGGGAAGGAGAGAGGGGAGGGAGCAAACATTAGTACGGTGCATTCCTTAGGCATCTTTTTATGAAAATGTCCTTTAGGCGCGTTTTTAATGACGGATACATTTACTTCTTTACTATGAGGCGCTCAGAAGTTTTAATAAACAGAATAGAGAAAAAGGCTTCCAAAGATAATTTCACTGATAGGGTTTAAACCTTGACAAACTACAAAGCTTGTAATATTCATTAGTCTCTACTTCTCACAATAGCTAACTTGGTACAGGCTTTTTAATATTAATTAAAGAATATTGTACTCTATATGATCAACACTGATATTATTAACACCTTCGCCGCATTTGATGAGCTGTATATTTCTTCAGGTCGTGTGAGTAACAATTTAGAAAGTATTCGGTGTGACAATACCTGTCCTTACTATAGCAAATTAGTATAAAAATAACCAAACAGGTTGGCAGCGATTTCTTATCAGCGTGCAAATGAGTGCAGCCATACGGCTACGCTTATAACGAGCAGTTGGTAGCAATAAATAAATACTCATGTTAAAAGTCTAGCTATAACCATACGTTAAAACAAAGACGTCAGTGTAGAATCTTTCTCAAAACATAGCACACACATACAAAACATTAAATTCGAGTTACTCGCTTCTAGATGTACAAGTAAATGCAGAGAGAGTTGGGCGAGTTCGTAAGGTCTCATTTGGAAAAAAGAAAGTGCTCTGGACCGGAACCGAGAACTACATTTGGTTTGGTGATCACTGGCTTTATTACTGCTGTTCTATGGTCGTTCTGATGAAGCACATCTCTGAAGCCTTCGACTAGCCCATTTTTAGTTTCGCGTGTGTTTCACTGGCTGACAGATTTCGCTACCCCCCACTGGGTGCCTCGCCTCATCATATAGCAGTGGGGCGTATTTCTGAATTGGAGATGCGTGATAACTTCGCTGCTACTCTGAGGTAATTTGAAGCGCTCGATCTCACAACTGGAATACCTTTATATATGATATTACCCTAAGACATGACTGATATAATATTTCGGAACACAAAAAGGTTGATGCATTAGCGTATCGTTATGTATGATGCTTTCTACAATGTCGTATCAAACGGCATCTAATTTATAGTCATCGATATTCACGAACATCGACGAACTCATCGCTGCAGGTATCTCGTGCCTGCGGCTTCTGGAGATGTCAGCGCCATCGGCGGCGATCCACGGGCGGGGCATGTGGCTCAACTGCAGCTTCGACCTCGAGTCGGACGAGCTGTACTCGGTCAAGTGGTACAAGAATGACACAGAGTTCTACCGCTACATTCCCAGGGACAGGCCGCCCGCGCAGAACTACGACCTGCCCGGAGTCGTTGTCGACGTGAGGCTCACTTCTTCTCTATACGTTTCACGAATGACGGATACCTCGAAAACGTCAACTAGAGGATTCTGAGCTGTGACACGTTTTCCGCCATTGAATACCTCACTCGAGTGATGTCGATGCACTTCTCGCGTTAAACACGCCTTATAAGCTATGCAGATGTGGCTGTGTAGCCCTCGCATACACAGAGATTGATTTGTTTGTAGAAACAGCAGCAGCAGCAGCTCAAGAAACAGATATGTACGCCACGTGTTAAACACCTGACAGCCTGGAATATGCTCAGGAAAGGTCAACGCGATCAAGCGCTGCAGTTTTTTTATAGACTTGATCTTCATTCGTGAATTAAACTGCTTTCTGTGCAGGGCATATATACTTAGGATGATACTTCGCAACATAGTTTTCACAATCTCCTCTATTACTATTATCTCCACAGATGTCCCGTTCTCGGGAGGGCCACGTGTACGTGTCCTCGGTGAACCTGTCCAGTGAGGGCAACTATCGCTGCGAAGCTTCGGCAGAGGCGCCTTCCTTCCAGACAGTGGTCGGAGAGAAAGAAGTCAAGGTCTTTGGTAAGCCCCAAGACTGTGCGTTTTCTTTGCCGAAGGATGACCTCTAAAGAAAAGCCGCTTCAGGTTCTTTTCCTAAAGAAAGACAGTCAGAGGAAACTGAAGTGTATTAGAAGGGAGGGTAAATATATTGCGATTTGAGTAGTACAGTAATCGTAAAAAGGAGCTGAAAAAGTTTTGTTTATGGTATTACGGGAATACATCGTATGCTCCTAGGAAGCTTCATGTATAGGTATCGAATATAGAGTTCAGAATAACGCTATCGGCAATGACAACTGTTAGTAACACTGAAAAATTTACTGCCGAGCATCCCCTAGCCTTTATTCAGCTTAGATCGAGTTGAAAGAATACTTGTCTCGGCAGTTGGGAACGAAAGAAGCTAATGGTAGTTAAGAAACAGTTTAAACTGAAGCAAATCAAAATTATTCAGTCAGTTTTCAAACACGTTCTTTCTAGTGCTTTTTCGCCTGTTTCTCTTTTTTGAGCGATTACCAAGCAACTCAATCTCTCTCTAAGCTTGCAAAACTGAAACATAAGCTTGAAAAAGTCACTACTTAGTTAGAGGCAATCATTTCACCTTCGTTTAATATGGATGAATTACAGAGCTCTTGGAGCCGATACACAGTGCCGCAGAAAATAGAACACAAAAGAGCTTTCCTGTTTTCAGTCCAAAAACAAAATCCATGGCCTTGGCACGCTCTACAAAACTTGAAAGGACTGGTTTTGCGAGAAATGGAATTATTTCGAAAACAATGAAGCAAAAGTATTTTTTTTTTCACAAGAAGACGACATCCGTACATTCAAATTATAACAAGAATTAGCTATAGCTGAAGAATATGTAACAAACAGGGGCGGTAAGTGTGACGAATGCTCTGCTATGCCCGGACTGCCTAGAGGTCTCCGCTTCTAACTTCTGTTCCCGTATTTTTCGAGGGGATTCAGTGCTTTCGTGGCCTCTATGAAGGTGCCGCACATGTTTTCAACGGCGACCAGCAGTGTCGCGGACCCAGTTGTCTGCAATACACTTCGAAGCCGAGCTCCTCATAGCAATGCGGAGCAGCCCAAAGTGCCGCACACGAGCAACTGATAACCTTTTTTTTTAAACTGACAAGAACGCTTAGCATGATGTGTTTTATAACAGCAAACAGTCGTTTCACAGGCATTAATTCACAAAATTTTCCTCCCGGAATTTTCGTTCTCCTATATCTGAAGTTTTGCCAGTCACATATTTTCCTTAGCAATATATATTCTGTTTTTGGTTATGCCTTTAAATACTAAATTGTGAAAGTGTCAATATGATATGCTAGAATAACAAATGGAAAATATGGAGGAAAATATTGTTACATTAGGCGGTGCATGCACTGGTATCTGCATAAGGACGGAACAAGAAGAATCTCGTGAGTTTTGGTGAAGACGACGTTGGAGCAGTGTCGGTTGGTGCCCGGTTGACGCTGCTGTATTTCTGTGTGCTTTGTGCGGTGTCATTTTGGACTAATTTCTTGGCCTTACCTTGCCACGTACCGATATTTTCATACACCACCATGAAAATTCTTTTTTCGCTTTGAGGAAGCACGAAACGTGACATATTGATGGGAGCAAACGTTTGATCAATTGCCATTAATTGCATGGGCTTAAAACCAAACGCACGTGCGAATTTGTGTTGAAACGCGAAAGTGACCGTGCGCGTCTGGACTCATAACGCGCACGGATCAAGCTTGATGGAGACGACGGTTTCAAAAGCATGCGTTACAGAATGGTCCTTTAATGTGATGGACCAAGAGGAGGTGAAGAAAGATGAGGAATCTTGAAGAGGTTAACCAGCAAAAAAAAGCCCGTTTGCTACTCCGCACTGGAGGAAGACAGATCAAGAGACATAAAAGAGGAGGACAAAAGCCTTGCGGGTCGTCACCGCAGAACGCTACTGCCACTGCCTGAGGAGCTTTATCTCCGTCAACGAACGTGCGTCTAGATTCTGTAGTGCGTAGCTAGAGATCATCTTTCGGCGCAGTATTCGGGGCACTAACAAAGAATATGTGAAATGGTTTTCTCACTACCACTGATGTCGCAAATGGGGTTCCGCGCAGGGGTCATACGTTGGGCGAAATCATTTTAAATCAGCTACAGGCGAAGCTGATCTGTTCGAGCCACTGCGTGTTTTCACTTTTCGGCACTATTCCCTGTCTCGTTTTAATATTAGCGCACGAATAACGAACGAGTTTAGAAGCAGCGTCGCTATATTCTTGGTGTTAACAACTACTGGTTTAACAAGAAGCGATTATAATAAAACCCTTTGAATATGCTCCAGCACTCGGCTATTTGTAGCGGTAGAGCAGTCTTCGTAAACCATATAGTTTATTTACAGGTTTGTGAGGAAAAACAATGGATAAGAAATCTTTAACTTTGCTCTTTAATGCTGATTTCTTACGTGCTAAGTTAAAGAATAAATTCTTCCTGGATACGAGCATACATACACGTACATGGCCAAATTTTGTTCATCACTGGGAACATATCTAAATCTCTTCATCGCCGAATATCCACAAGCATGTGCTTACCACAGCATGAAGATCCTCTAGCGCAATCTGCGAATAACTGCTTAGACTTAGCTTCTCTATTTTATTACTTTCGTGCTTACAGATATTCCCGGAACTCACTCACCAAGGCATAACGATAGTTTACATGAGCGTTTGGTCTCACAGAAAGTGCCTTTTTTTTAATGTCGCTCTTTCGCGGAATCACCACCCAGAGCTTCTTGCTCCAAACGACTCACTTCCAAGGTACTGACAGCCCTAATCTATGTTTTACTCCTTCTCCTTAAGGCGCCTAGTACGCACCACTCCCCGAATCTTTCGCAATCCATCATGGTTGCGGAAATTGTCACACTAATAGAGAAAAATCTCTTGCTCCAGATATAAACTACATGGCTTCTTTCTAATGAAACTTCAAGAACTGTGATATTGACATCACTTGGTATAGGAAACCTTCAAATCGCTGGTGGATCGTTATTTTTCTAGGATGGCAAACTCGTTGGATGTTAAACAACCAGCTTGAATAAACCTAAAGACATTTAGATAAAAATAATGAAATGTGCTGGCGTCAGGCGGCAAGTTCAATCGAAACTTTAGAGCCAGCTACAGGCGCTCGAACGGTGTATTTTGCGAATATTAGCGCTTGCTTCTGGATATCCGTGAGACTCACGAAGCATAGTTTTTTTTTATGAACGGGGATGGGCTCCATTGCAGGTTGTAAAGCCCATAACAAAACACCACCAGTCTAGCGTGGCGCATCCTGTTAGGAGCTAATTACTCACATGAGAAATGTGATGCGAACACACTCGTTCATAGTTGAACTGACACGTGCTAGAACAAACCCAGGAAAGTACCGTGAGAAGTGTCGCTATTACGACAGGTTGGTATATGTATTTAATAGCATAAAATATTGCAAATTACAGAAATAAGAGAAGATATACAACGCATGGTGCACTATAACTACCACATAATGTCCAAGCTGCAAGCATTAACTGGCATACAGAATATTGTGTCACATTTGGAAGAGGAAGATAAACTGGATTTTACCAGAAGAAAACCTAATGTTATGCTACCAGCTTGAAAGAAGTAGGCGATCTCTTCTTCGTAAATTGGCAATGCCAAGTGGCTAACACAATCTTCGCATTTATGGAAAATGCAGAATGCCAAGAAGACTCTTCGGCAATTGGGCTCTTTGCAACGTTTAAGAAAGGGCTCTGGTTTAAAAGCGGTGAGCTGCCATGATCACGTCTTTTACTGTGTCAATGCAGGTGTCTGATTGTCCGCGTCGTGCGTCGGCCATTTCAAAAGGCTCCCGTAGTCACAATGTTGTATTTGACGGATCTACATTCATTCCTTTCAACATGATCGAATCCCGGCGGCCGCTTTTCGATGCAGGCGAAAAGCAAGGCGCCCGTGTGCTGTGTGTGTCAGTCAACGTTAAAGGACACCAGGTGGTCGAAATTTTCGTAGTCCTCCACTACGGCGTCTCTGATAGCCAGAGTTGCTAACCAACCAAACCATTCCTTTCAACATTCCTTTCAACATATTCCTTGCAACATATCATCATCAATTCGCCTTTTCACAGGCTACTGCATTCTGTATCGACGCTTATCATCGACCAACGACCAAGTCTTCCAAAATGACCTCAACAAAATAACTGACAACACTAAACGTTTCAAAATTTAAGTTCTCATGACAGTATTACGAAAACGCAATAGCTTAAATTATCAGCATTCTTTAAGATCAATCCCCATAACATATGTCGAGTCCTATCGATACTTAATATTAACAGTCACTAGCAAACTTTCATGGTCCTAGCACATCTTAAACATAGTAGCAGAAAGTTCGAAATCGCCCTACCGACAGAGAGGTTGCTATCCGTGTCCCCTCCATTTGTCCGCAAACTTGCTTACTAAACTTTCATTCGCACTAAACTTGAATATGCCTCACCCATTTCGAATCCATACCAGTCGTACTTAATTGACGCATTAAAATCAGTACAGAGACGTGCGACCCAGTTTATTACTGTATGTTATGACGACGAATGTTTCTGGCATAAAACTATCGCTTGACATACCACCACTGACTTCTCGCCGTACAGTTGTCAAACTCTGCCTTTTCCGCAATTTATATTACAGTTTTGCTCACTTGCACTGAACACTCTTACTCCCTCCCAATATAACATCACGTCGCCTTTTTAACAGTCTGAGCCTACAGCGTTTACATGGCTCCACCAATGCCTTTCAAAAAAACCTTCTTGCCATCCGCCATTCAACAGTGGAATAGACTACTTGAGGCGATTGTGAATGAGCGCGATAAAAATAAATTCAAAACCTGCTTTTATCTTATCTTCTTCCTTAGTCGCACTTTTGACTACCACCTCACACGTGTTGTATTTTTTTTCATATTGTTGAATCTTTTTATACAAAACAGTGTTTCCATTTGCCTCTTCTTCATATTGCGCGATGGCTACGATGCATCTATGATCGTTCACTCATTCATTTTATAAAGCTCTTTTAACTATTATGTTTGCATTCTTCACTGCTATATTCAAATGTTCCTTTTGTTTAGGATTTCGTTTATTTTTGCTCCTCCCTTATGTAATGCCCCGCCTAGGTCCTTAAGGGAAAATAAATGAGGAAATGATGTTTTGTTCAGCTTGGTGGTTTTTAACCCAGGAGTGCAGTTAACGGTTAAATTTTTATCTTCTCTCTTTCGTCCGTCCATTCACACTGAGGGGAAATGGTTGTTTCTACTCGGGGACATAGATTCAAAAGCAAGCGGCAAAATTATGAGGACGACAAAAGCTCGCTTCCAGCTTCTAGCTTGTACTTGCGGCAACCTTGAAGACTGTCATCCAGAACTAACCACCGCTTTGCAGTTTTGTCTTATGTGCGAATAGTTGGCGTTTATAAATTTTCGTTTCCGCCTAAAACACTTGTTGAATGGAATAACCTTGACAGACGGGTATTTGAAAGGACTTTTTCCTCATAAACCTTCGAAAAAATGTTGGAGCTGTGTTACACTGATGAATGTATCCTTCCCACCCTGTTACAGCCCGGAAGGGCTAATAAAAAAATAAGAGTAGACGCAAGAGCTCCTTCATACCGTCTTTTTATTCCGCGAATGTTTGGCATCAGGAAACTGGTACAAAGTTTCGCAAAGTGTGGTTTTGTTTTGGGCGAAACGAAGGCGCGGTAGTTAGCGCCTCGATACAAAACTGTACGGCCACCCTGGCAGAAGAAGTGGCTATCGCACTGGCCATTAGGCAGGGAAGAGAAACGGGGGAGAGCCTGATGATACTTTCCGATTCTCAATACGCATGCAGAAATTTTCAGCGGGGCAAGATTTCTAAGACAGAACACCAAATCCTGACTTCCAATAGCGAGCCAACAGAACCATAGACTCAAACAGGATTCCGGGGCACACAGGGATCACGAGGATGTTATACGCAGACAAGGTAGCCAGAGTACATACAATCTATCGTGCGCCCAACAGTCTCGCGGCAGAGGACTTAATTCCATTTGACCCTGACTTCACCATAATACTTCAGCATTACAGAAGCTTGCGAAAAGTATACCCGGAGCCGTATAAAAAGCTCAGCAACCAGGAGGTCATGGATCTGAGGCGGCTACAGACGGGCATCTTCATTAATTTACACATATTACATGTGATGCATCCCACTACATTCAAAGACGAATGCCCATGGTGCGGGGGCACTCCTACGCTGTACCACATAACGTGGGAATGCAGTGCACATCAAATACAAACCATTCCAGATCAAAATGAAAGGCACTGGGAAGCTTTGCTGGCCAACTCTGGCCCGGAGGCTCAGCTCTAAAGGGTCAAAAGAGCTCGCAAGCTGGTGAAAGTCAGTGGTGGCCTGGACTAGGAGCGCCCACCGCTCGTCAGCCTCGGCTGAAGAGGCGAAGGTAAAAGATCCTGAAGCATTTAATAAAGTTTACTCACTCAATCACTATCTGTCGCACTTCTCACTGGACAAAAACACTCACAATAAATTGCATGCAATTGGAGGTGCATATGTCGTCGGTTCAAATCCCTATCACGAACTAGCCACCGACTTGACTAGCAGATGGATGCTAAAAGGAAATATTAGTAGTGTGACATTCAGGAGAAGGGGGCTTTTAAAGCTATAGGGTAAAAACAAATACCTGAGCTAGCACCAATAAGAGACGAACATTCTATGTGGTACACGCTGTTGTCATCCCTTCTGCCAAGTGGGTCCTTACAAAAGACGCAATGGAAAGCTACTGCATAGAGCGTATATTTAATGACAGCATTGTTTTTGCAGTTCCTTGGGTATGCGTGGGACCGGCACTTAGTTCCCCGTGTATGCATTCCTGAATTTGGTTTTCTAGGTGCAGCACGCATAAGACTCAAGTTTTAGTTAGGCCTTCCCAATGCAAAGTCTGAGACTGGTAGGCGACCGACAAGGCGCTCTTCACCCACGTTCATCCAACGATATGCATTGTCTTATATGAAATGTAAACAGGAAGCAGGTTTAATTTTGAAAAGAATTCTGGACCCTGTGTAAACACCTCACCTTATGGACAGCATGCTTGTCTTCTACGTCCTCAGGCTTCGCAGCTGATACAACTAACGCTTTTATATGTCAATGATGATATTGTTACGGACGACAAGGAAGAAGAAGCGGGCAGTGGCGCGGGCAGGAGCGCTCGCGCTAGGCCCGCGAACATTCATTAAACGTCATCTACCATCGTCATCGGTCATATTCTGTCTCCTGTCTTCATCGGCTTGCCGCTTCGTAACATTTGGTTGGAGGTGTGGCGTACGGCATCCCCATCCTCGCCTTGGAGCATCCACGTTATCTTCAAGCCGGGACCATCACCGAGGGCTCAGGGACATTGCCGAGCAGCTTCGCCCCAGCCCTTCAAGCCTAGACCTGAATAACTACCACCGCCCAGCCCCCAGCCCGGACCTGAAGACAAGGAGAACAGACATACCAATCAGAACCGAGACGAAGGACCCGAAAGACCCGAATGACCCGAAGGAACCGATCGACACGAACACGCAACCCCCGCCCAAGCTGCCCGACGTGACCTCGAGCCATCGGTCCCATGGACTCTGGTGACGGATGGTTGACAGCTCCAAGGGAGGCGGATCACCCATGCATCAGACGTCGTACCGGCAAGCCGTTCTATTCTTCCTCTTCTTCTTCAAGCATCCAGACACGCCCATCATCATGCCATAAAATCATTAACATCGCTAAACTTCCTCGTCCACGATCGGGACGATCGCTCGGTGGCCTCGGGTCATGTTACGGACGACAAGGAAGAAGAAGCGGGCAGGAGCGCTCGCGCTAGGCCCGCGAACATTCATTAAACGTCATCTACCATCGTCATCGGTCATGTTCTGTCTCCTGTCTTCACCGGCTTGCCGCTTCGTAACAATATTCTCACCTACTAGGGAGCAGATTGTTGGGAGAGTCGGCATCGTATATCCTTCTTATTTGAAATGCACTCGCGATCCGCGACGAGAAACTCTGAAACACGATTTGACGATGCCGGTGGCCAAAAAATAGGAATGGAACAAATAAAACAAAACAATGTTATACACAGTGTGGTGCTGAAGCGTTTGTTTTTTCTAATCGCCAGAATTGTCTTCTCTGTTTTGCGTTGAATTACTGTCCTCAGTCTCAAGGTCTGAACCGAAATGGCTACTGAAAATGACATATTTGGAGCCATCAAAAGGCCAATATCTGAAAACATTGCATTGATTAAGATGTTCTCTGTGTACTAAAAATAATGAGGTAACATTTCAAAACATTGGATTTTATTGGTGTAATACCGGCAGCAAATTTCTGTCTGTAAACATTTTTGGCCACATCGCATGGTACAGACTCTTTGTATTTTCTAAGCTCGCATTTTCAATAGGCAGAAATTTAAATTTGCGCCGGAACTTTACAAATTAGTGTTGTCTCTACCGTTTGTGGTGGAGTCCATGCGCACTATATCTACCGAACTAACTAGGCATGAAACTGATTGCTTGTAAAGGCTCGTGTAACACGTGTTTTTCAAGTAATAGAGCTCAGTCTGGTGTTGTGCATCGAACAGCCAGTATTCACTCTGCTCACTCCTCCCCGAAGCATCGACGTATTGTAACATCGTAGCATCGCAGCAGTCGACAACACGGCTTTCGGAAATTTCACTAAGCTTAGTACAGAACTTCCACCAGCTGCTTCAACAATCCAAAAAGAGAAATTACCGGCAATGGGCACTACTGTCTCCCCAAGGGCATGAACATAAAACAGTGATTGAACGCAAGAACAGGTTCCTTGATTCTTCTCGAAACAAGGTCCTTTGTTGTGGGTCCGTCGCTAGAATGGCCGGAAAGAGCAAAAAAGTTTATTTGCTTTTGAAACTAAATTCAAACGAAAAATAAAGAACAATAAGGCGTCTCATAAAAATACCTGTTTTCTTTGCAATACTTAGTGAATATGACGCTAGGTGCCTAGATAAACAGAAATAATCATCAAAATCCGCTTTCTACCCGTCTGTGCGCTTGCTGAGCCAGCAGAGCGTGAAATGAGCTCTCTCGTCGTGTTTACCTCGCTGCTTACACTTCCAGCTCGATGCGTTGTGAACAGAAAGTTGCTTCCAAGCTGACGCGTATTCTTCTTTGTTGTTGGACGTGTTGCGTGAGTGGCGGCACTTGCTTGGTCGAAATCTGATGCTCGGTGATAGCCAGGAGTGATTTCTGGTTCGAGAGTTGTGAATAACATAACGGGCGTGGGAAATGAGGTCGTTTCTCGCCAAGTATTACAAAATGGTTGATCTGGATTCCCGAATAAAGAAAGGCAATATTTTCGAACTATTCTATAGGTTTAAAGATGTGATGATGACAGCTTTGTGACTACTTGTGACTACTTGTGAGAGTACAATCCTTACTAACATATCCTGCGGAATCTCGATAGCTTTGAGTACAGACAGGAATCTTATAGTATAAGAGACCTCTTTTCACCTTTCAGAGCGTAGCTCTTTGGCGCCCGTTCCTGTGCTGCGTTTCGCGTCGTCGCCGTCGTCCCTCGTAACCAGTCCGCAGCCGGTGCAGCGCGCTGCTCTAGCTGCGCGCGCTTCTGGAGCCATTTCACCTGCACGCCCAAGCCGAAACGTTGCTGCCGTTCGCCACTGCGTGCACCTCGCGCCTGTGGTCACACGCACATAAAACACCTTGCAGTTTGATTCCCTCGGAAAGTCGATATTGTGGCACGCGGCTGTTCACAAGCCATTTAAGTGTAGCCTCAAACCTAGTAGCCAAGCAGGTCAATAATGAATAAATGTTTGCCTTATGAACATGGATAACTATAACCGATGCATTTCCTTCTAATCCAACCTTACAAAGTCGATTTTTCATCCATACTCCATCCATCCATTTTCCTCCATCAAATATCACAATTCTGTTGCCCCGATAAGTAACGTTGACAAGTCTCATAGCTAACGTAAAGCGTTAGCGTGCCCTTCGTTTAAGGCGCGCCTCGTTTATGTACTCCCAATTTGTTCTTTCCTCGGCCCTTTATGGTGCAGGCCTCTCCATGTTATCTGGTTCTTGTGCCACTCAGTTTGTTATGCTCAGAAACATCTGGTGGTAGTACTTACATCATTCATATCAGATGTAGACAGAAGAAAAGTATGAATGCAGCTGCCACGCATCAGAAATGAATTATCTATGTGACGTTTTGATCTTGCTTATCAGAAACACATTTTTTGTGTTCTAAGCGACAAGTAGACAGCTTGCTTTTTAGATGCTGAACCAATACTTAACATGCTCACACAGGGTATCTCCAGCAACTTTTTCAAAATGTGTCTCAGAATAGCAGTGACGTCACAAGTTGAGTATTTGTTAATTACGTGCACTGGTCAGATGCGAGGTACTAGGGCTGGGCAAGTATACGTAGGCACTGACGTCCTTATCACGCGGCCTCGTTACGGCCGCAAATTTCTTCAGACGATGGTTCGGCCTATCTGGCTGCGCCACATTTCCTCGCGGGGTTTAATTTATCTCCCGGCGCAGTTCGCTGTCCACAGAGTGGCTTGAAAGAATCGCTGCGGTCAGTAGCGAGGACCATTTGAATGTGTCCGTTTTTCTCTGCGTTCTCCGCAAGTGTGCTTTATTTCGCTCTTCGAACCATTACCATCGAGTGCCACAGATAGCAAGGAACTGAGAATACGAGCACAGGCGAGGGTGCAAGTTAAAGCACGCGACGATGAAAAATATACCGCAAACGCATTCAATAGCTCGATTCGCTTCTCGTGTGCGTACGCAAATTCTTGCTGTCGGAGATTGCCCGGAACTTCATCCCGATGAGCGCTTCACTTCGTTCTTGTTTTCGTTTCATATTTTCTGGTGCTTCTTGATTCCCACTTGCTTTCCCGTTGTTGTTTTTGTCCCCAAGGGAAAACGAAGAAGCGCCCCTGAAAAATAAATGGCGGTTGTTGAACAAAGCTTGTATGTTCACAAAGAAAAAAAACAACAAGAAGGCAGAGAGTCACTTAAGCGAGAAGGCCGGAAGCACTACAGCTCGAAACCAGCACATGCCGCTCTCGCCCAGTGCGGCGAAAGGACCGCTAGCTACGCTCTAGTTTTCTTTTCTTCACGAACCAACGAGGTTCAGATCCGCCGCCATCGTCCTGGGTCTTCGTATTAACTTCTGAATTTTGCGTGGCGCACTATCGCGTGTACGTGTGCGCTGTTCGCTTTATTTCTCCAGTGAAATTCCTTGCTGGTAGAGATCATCAAATTTGCATCTGAACGCTAGATAACCTATGACAAAGTTGTGAACTGAGTGGAAGAAGGCGGGGAAAAAAAAAAAAAGAGAGAATAGGGAAATTCCGCTGTGCCGGTCTCTTTTTCAGTCCGCTCCAAGGCAGGACGCTCCACCGAGTTTTGTTCAACGATAGCACTTTGCCTAATCGCGAATACGAAGCTTAATGTAGCGTGTGGAAATTCAACTTAAGTATGGTGTGTTTTGTTCTGTCTGTCGTTTTTTGTTGTTGTTTTACTTTCTTCGCTTCTTCACTTGTCAACTACGCATATTTTCTTAGTTGTCTTGTCGCTTGAATGCTTGGACGTATCGCACCGGGGCTACAAATCTATCCTGTTTTTTTTTTTTTTTTTTTTTGCTGTCTCCGTGCCCTCATTGTTGTGACAATGTAAACAGTAACATTTTAAGTTCAGAGATACGCGGAAGTCACTCGAAGACGAAGACTCAGACGAGGCTCGTGGTCCTGCATCACGCACCAATCAGACGTTCGTCTGTGTGTATTCGTCCGCTCAAGAAAATAGTTCCATAAATAACTGTCCACGAAGTGCAACAAGATTGAGAAATATATGCCGTGCTCCTTAAATGCGCCTATCAGCAAGTAACTAATCGATTTATTTCAGTATGATACGGTGAGCAACGAACGAAACGGCACCACTGCTGAAATCCAAAGCGCCTAATAGCGAAAGTTCTATGGCGAAAGAAGATAACGCAGCAGCCCTTCACACCAAAGCTTCTTAGTCTTTAGCTGTATAGTACAAGAAAAATAGGCCTCCCGTCCTTAGGAAGACGGGCTTACCATAACCGGTTAACATTTCGTGCTTTCTGTCTGTTTCGTTGTTTTTCAACTGATCACAGTGATCCCCGAGCACCCGCCCACGATCAGAGGCACCCGAGCCAAGTACGGCGTCGGGGAACGCGTCGACGTCTCCTGCAGGGCGCCGTACTCCCTCCCCGCGGCCAAGCTTGTCTGGCTCGTCAACGATCAAGAGGTGCGAGTCCTACGCACGCGCAATCACACGCACTGCGTGGACCATAGAAATTTTTGCTGCTACCGCTGTCTCTTTTGTAAAAGCGAAGAAACCTCAGAGCACCGACGACAAGAGTTCTAAACCTCTCCTGTGCAAGGTCGGGTGTACGACTACCGTATGGTTGTTATGTCATTTTTGTATATTAAGCGGGAACGAAATTGAATGCGGTTTCCGCAATCTCTTCCCTTCAGTCAGTGACGTGGAGAGAGGGGAGGGGGGGGGAGAGAAACTGTGGACGTAGCCTTGTATGAGTTTCTTACAAAGAGTAAAAACAATGAACTCAATCGGAATCCTTACACAAGGAGCTCAGGCGAACACTGGGAATTGATTAAAGAATGGCAAAAGTTTGCAATTGGATGAAAAAGCTTAGAGCTTCTGTAACTTCGAAAACAAAGAACGTCTTGTCGGTGCAGCCAAGTATTTATAGAAGAGTTCGCGTTCTGAATTTACATCACAGGCTTGAATAGAAAATTGAGTTTGCTATGAGTTTCGTAAGTAAATTCGGCTGACAGCCAGGATATCACCTAGCTGGTTGTCGGGACTATGCAGCCTAAGGTCTCACTGACACGTATGTATGTATACACAATTTGCACTTTGTCGCTGTACAACCTAAATATTACGCCATCTTGCACCTCAGTGCTGCTAAATATAATTTATGTTTGGCTTGCCTTGGGTAGAGAAGGTCCTTCTGACCTCTTTATGGCTTGCGAAAATTAAAAAAAAAAAAACATTAAAAAACGTTTTGTTATGTGGCGAATATAGGCTCGTGAGATAAAAGCTTTGATTCCATAAACGATAAAAATCTGCTGAACCAATGAGATCGGGAAGACGTCCAAGGTCGAATTCCGGCTTTCAAAGAGCACAGGAAGCAACCCTACCCATAGCGATATGTATTGGTATCAGGCGGCAGAAGTAGAGTACAGCATTTCTAACTTTGTCGCACCTTTCCAAGCACTTGGCTACATTTAACCGGGCATGCATTTCAGCTTTCTATCCCGTCACAGTCAAACAAGTGACGCCATTTCCGTCGCACGCAGGTTCCTTTCAGTGACGTGCGCGACCTGGAGACCCTGTTCGATTCGGAGGGGCTGCAGAGTTCGGGCGCGGCGCTGTCGTTCACGTTGCGTCCTCACCACATGGCCGGAAACTGGCTGCGCATCAAGTGTGTCAGCGTCATATCCGAAGTGTTCCTCACTTCCAGCGAGGAGCTCATCGTCGGCGACACGGTGCCCTCCATACCCTACCCAGGTATTGGCTCAATAGAAATTCTTCAGAGGGAAAGTAGGAGATTGTTATCCTTTCACGCTAGCGCATCTGCGGCATTTACGGATAGTTGACTTACAGTCCCAGACTGTGCTAAACGCAGCGCCATGGACATCTTCCATGTGTAGTATTTTGAGGGGTACGTTAGTAAGTAGTGCTCGCATGCAGGAAAACGTTACTTGAGCTAATGTTAAAACTATCACTTAAGGATGATTGCACTCCTTTTCCAACGTAGTCGTGATATATTTTTCACACGCACTCTCTTCGGAACCTTTATTAATAAGGGAATAAAATCACTGCATTAAACCTAATACGAATATACGGACATATATCATCGCCAATGCGCGTCGTTTTTATCTTTTATGATATGCTCGGTGCAAGTAATTCAGTTAAGTCAGAATGGCAGTAAGGAATTGTAAAACTGACGAGATGCGCGATGGCCGCACGAGTTTTGTGAACGCATGAGTGTCAAGAAAAAACCCTCCATTATATTGGATGTGACATGTTGTCGAAACGAATTTTGAGAGCAGAGGCACTGTATAGTGCGCTCCCATAGACAGTCTCCAAAGCAAACAGATTTTAGCCTTTTAACTTGCCTTTTTCGTGGAGTACTTACCGAAATTACGGTGAACTTGCTGGCCGACCTACTCCTTCAATGTCACGTAAAATTTGAAGTAGCTTTTTACTAGCCATACCACTTATGCATTGCAATGATATAGCCCATCATTGATGCAGAATTAGCAAGCCTTTAAAAAGGTTTGAGAAGGGAGTTGAGTGAATGCAAAATAGAGAAGTGTTCCCTACGAATATACTGTGCTTCATATGATACAACCAAGGATGGTGCTTTGTAACGCAAGTTTGCAGCTTCAGTGCCTTTTATGCACACACAAAGATTCTTGCTAAGGGATATCAAGAATGTAATCAATATTATGCCTCAGCGTAGCGTTCGTTTAGAAGGTTTAAATGTTTCACAGTGAATCGGGCTATTAGAGACATCGTAGTGAGGGGCTCCGTAAATTTCGACCAACTCGGGGTCTTTAACGTGTGCTGACATAGCACAGCATACGGGTGTCTTGCTTTTTGCCTGTATTGAAAACCTCCCGACGCTGCCGAGATTCCATGTCGCATCCTTGAGCGCAGCAGTTGAGTTCCCTAACTACTGCGCTACCACAGCGGGGCTTAGCATGATCGATAGTTTTCAGAACAAGTATGATGATGATGATCGATAGTTTTCAGAACAAGTATACTGAAAAATTGTACAGCTTCGTTAATTCTGAATTTAGAACTGTTATTTATTTTTCCACTCAATGTTCCTATTTCGAGAATGGGTATGACGACACGTGAGAGTGTGTTTCATATAAAAAATGGTAGTTGCAGCGGAAAATATGCACGAGAAATGTTTTGATAAACGAGCGTTTATTGTTTCTGCTCTTTATTTTAGCTGTTCGCTAAGTTTTCAAAAGCGTCCTTTCACACTTTATTGTCTCTCAGCTTTTTCTATCATATGGAGTGATCTTAGCTGCCCTGTTGGCTGATGAACGCAGAGACGAGTCCGGACAGCCCCGTCATTGATGGAGGCTTACCTAAGTACCGGATCAATGACCTCGTGAACCTGACCTGCCGGTCATCGGAGTATGATACACCTCCAGAGCTCATGTGGTTCATTAATGACAAAGAGGTTAGTCTGTTCTCTTTACTAGGTTTACTTTGGAAACAAGGGGCCTTAGCAGGGTCAGGCTTCGGCCTAGTGGGTAATATACATACATACGTTCCATAGCGCGCATCAAATACATCAAAGGACCTTACATAGACGCTTTTCGTAGGCTTGCTGTCATTGGTGCTTTAAAGAAGAGGTACTATGCGTGAACGTTCGTTGTGGAAAGAAACCTGCTTCGCTTTTTATGTTTTCCCGAGTTTCTGTTATTTCAGAAAACAGACTTTGTGTAGTGTTTGAAAAGGGACAATTTAAGGCTAGGTTAAGATACCTGTCCTCATATATCGTCGGCACGCATAAACTCGTCAATATGGAATGCTTGTGTGCGTGGGCATAGTAATTTTTTATCCTAATTCATTCAAAGAATTAAATTATCAAGGTGCAGTAGCTGTGCCTGCTGAGGCATACTGCCCCACCTCTTATATGGTGGAATATTAACATATTTAACAATTCGCTTTAATTCCCAAGTTGTGTTAATATTTAGAACTTTTGCTATTACTAATGAAGTTTCAAAAGCATACGCTTCACTTGGGCTATGTGGCGCGCCTTAGAAAAGGATTCATGATCAAGTTCAATTGACGACTTTCTAATAGCGCAATAAAAAGCACAGCCAAGAATGTGTGCATTTCTCTTCCGTGAAGCGCCCCCCCCCCCCCCCCTCCCCCCCCGTCCAGGGAAGTGGAGCAAATATCAAGCGTTTTGATACCGTCTTTGTGCCAGCATGCCGTCGTGCAATAGCGCAACAATAACGTTAGAGGCAAATTATCTTGTTAACAAGAGTGAGCAGGCGGGCAAGGTAGCACTGTATATGAAAAAAAAAAAAAAAAAGCGAGAACAGCGACAGGCCAAGGGACATTTTAAAAGGCACAAGACTTGCAAAATTTACGCAAAGGGTACCTGCGTGTCTAATACATTTTCGTCTATCGTGTATTTCACTCTCCGTCCTCCGTATGCGTTGCAATACGTCTCTGAAATCGGCTACTGAGGCAATAGCAAATCAGTACCATAAATAAATTATAATATTTTTTTTAAATTTTACCAATCACATCTTCATAGCTGTTAAGTATAAAGTATAAAGGATAAAAAAAAAATAATTAAAGACTCGATGCCATGCCGATACGATCTGGAGGCAGTAATTTTTTAAATCTCATGGAATAGGACTTCGTTCTTTTAAATAAATCAGTAACCGGTAGCTTATCAGTGATTGTTTTCACCTTGCTTGCGCTTTTACACCTTGCCATATTCATTATTGCACTTATAGGCCCGTCCGGAGTACCTTGTGCGCTACCAGCTGCAGAGATATCCGAGGTACTCGGCGTCCTTAGGGCTCCGGTTCAAAGTGCGGCCAGAACACTTCGAGGATGAAAGGATGCACCTGCGGTGCACAGTCACACTGTCGCACGTCCTTAACACCAGCAGCGCAGAGGCCACCATCAAGAACAAGCACCGCACCATGTCCGGGCTCAGGGCGTCCACTGAAGATGGCAAGTTCTGCCTCGCTGCCACTTTCCAAACTTCGTTAGCAGCATGAAGCTCTCCGGGAGAGCGACATTACAGAGAGGTGAAGGGCAATTAGTCTTCAGGCAAGCCAAATTGGTATCAGTTGAGAGGAAGAACTTTTGCCCGCAGGTGCACTGTGCAAGCACGATTTTCTAGAAAATCGCTGGCAGGCAGCCTTTTCCTATACAGATATTGTAACTACTCAGGCAGCAGACATACAATAACTATAGTTCGCGTTTAAGCTCAGATAGAATGACGAGATGTTGCCCTTCGTGATACGCATAAATATCCTAGCTTTGCTGAAATGAAGAAAAATATATAGGGTCGTCTCCAAGAGCAACTTCCACCTCCGCAATGGAGGCATGATACATTGCCCCACTTTTTCAATTCAATTAATTTTTACTTCCTTCCTGCTAATAACCCATAGACACGTCTCATTTCCTTAGCAAAAGATTCCCGACGCGCATTAATAAGTGGCAAATGTCCTACCTACATCGCGAAGTGCTCCATTTCGGTTGAATTTCCTGCTTTATAACGCCCACAAAGCTTTTGCTTCCATAATGTTTTGCTTTTGGGACGCGACGTACTCACTGGCATGATCAGGTAATTTCCTATAGCTGGTCTTAACGCTACAGCCTTAGAGTTCCCAAGTGGCCGAAAGTCTGGCGTCTTCACTGGCGGCCTTGTGATTGAGCGAAAAATTCTGATTGGCCGACAGGTTCATAATGTCACAGACGTCCTGTCGCCTGAACTTCGAACTTTCCCTCAACTTCCATCGTAAACGTGATGTCACGAGTGAAATAAAAGGGATTAAAACATCACACATAATTCGAAATAAAGGTCGTCGCACATCTTGAACAATTTAATTTTTTTTAATGAAATCATTCGGCTGGAAAAAAAAATTGCTGCGATTTATACGTCCGATCCCAACCCACGAAGGTTTATATAAGAGCCAGGTACGCTATCGCCGCCTTTGGGACTTGGGAAAAACACGAGTTAAACTGTTTGCCGCGTGGTCCTTCATGTATACGATATCTTACGAATGTATGCTTCTGAGCATCTGCATAATCAGAGTTGACCAAAGGCCGCTATTGCACCACAGGTTTAAGGTGGAACATTATTCTCTATCTAAAGTTTTATTTGCTTGATTAGCGAGTGCACCATTTCTCTTCGTGCATTTCACTCCGATTTTTCCGGGCAATCATTTACAAAGCTTAGGTACTAAATATAGTCAACTGCTGCCGTCAGTGAGCGGTGGCTGATAGGAAATGTAGCTCTTGATGCCGTAGTTCGTAGCCATCTCATTTTCTCGTTCCTCTCTCTTCTCCCCAATGTGCGCAGCGTCCAACGAGGGAATGTGCGTGCTGGCGCCCTTCCTCTCCAGTCTGCTCATCTGCTTCGCCTTGCTCGAGCTATGATGGACGACGCAGCTGGCTCGCGCAAGCAACCACTCCCTGCGTGCAATAGCCTCGGTTCTTACACTGCTGTGACCTCGCTCGTTCATCCGCGGCCACTTCTCGCCTATCCCTTCGTGCCAACGAGTTTGAAGCCTGTAATGGCGAGACGCATGTCATGGCCAAAGGTACAATGCACTTGAGGAAATGGGCTTCTACCATTACCGGGAGAGATATTGTGCGCTAGCTATAAACGTGAGGAAGTATATATGAGTTGTTTTTTTTTTTTTTTTTGCCACTGTTCATTGCCGCGTTTTCCTAGGTCACGCGAGAAACGTGGTCATGACAGAAACTGGAAGCCGGGGATGAAAATGGTTGAACTTTGGAATATTTTGAACATGAAATGCATACAATTACTATAAGCTGAATTAAACGCGAAATTATGGGCTATATTAAAATTTAACGCCAGAAATAAAGCGCCTAAATGTTTCATTATGAGCGAAGCTTCACTTAACTCGTCATTACGACAAGCTTGAGGAACGTCCAAAACGCGAAAATGTAGAAAGTTTGGTTCATGAAAGGCTTACATTCCTTTCAAACTATTTCAGACCCGTGCCCATTTGACAAGCTAAAAAGCCTGCGAGAAGATAAGAACCCTATTGGCCTGTTCAGTCCGAGACAATGAAAGTACAAATGAGTTAAGACTGCTTTCTTTCGAAGCACTGTCCAGCCGGTGGAATGGTGTAAACGATTTTCCTTAGTTCGTTATCAACTTAACTAAACGTCCATTTCCCTTTGTCGCAATGCAACCACCCCGACTCGAAGTATTTTTTCGAAAGGTCAGTGCTTTCTTTTACGAATTGTTCAAATCTTTTAGGTCGGTGAATAAAAACGGCCTTAGTCAGACTTGTGTAGCAGCTGCTTGTGGTTAATGGGGAAAGTGAAGACGGGGAGAAAAATTGTTTGCCATGAACACCCAATGTACCATTGGGGGCAAAATGTTCCAAGCAGACGTGAGAACAGCATTCTAGCGGGCACATGCCAACTAATCAAATACCATGTTTTACTGCCACACCTACCATCTCATGAGCCTGAGTTTTACAAATGGGGTCACTAAACAGTGGTGAAATCAGCGCTATAAGGTTGAATTGCTGATAATACGTTATGGTCACTTGTCTCTCTTTTACTGAAGCGGCCATTAGTACGCGGAACACGCTGTTACGTTGCAACGGCAATCATGGCAGTTGCGATAGAAATGTGGCAACTCTGTGCATTATCTGGCAGACCATCTGAAAATATTCTGTGCAAGCCACGCCTCAAAATTTGCATTAGGTGATGAGTAATAAACTAAATATTAAAAAAAGCATAGTATGCTCAGTCTGTTCTGTCCGCAGCAAAGTGTACCTGCGGTCTTTCAAATATTGTTGAGATTCATCAGCCAACCGCTTGATCCAAAGAGGCTACAGCACTTGTAAACTTGTGAATTTACAAATCGCCCACAGAACGGTGTAAAGATTAACTTCAATTTTGCGCCATTTTTCATCTGTGATCATTAGTTAGTCAAGGATTTTAACCACTCTGAAAAAAAAAAAACACAAAAACAACCAAAGCTTTGTGACAAAACAAGTTGATTACGACGGCATAGTTACGCTAGTGTAATGTTGCACCGCCTAGCCCAGTACGGAGCTTCATTTCATGTTTCATAGTGTGGTGGGACACTATACCTACGGCGTGTCATCAGAATTAGCTTCTGAAACGCTTTACTGCATTCTTTCTCGAAGAAATGCCTTCTCTTTCCGTCTGTTATGCAGGGCTTGCCCCGTCTGAAGCCTGTACTTTCTCCCTCGGAGAATGTACTTCAAGCACCTCGCCTACTGCCGTGCTTTCTGTTAATTCAAAATATGCGCCCTGCACACGTGAGAGCACACATGGAAATCGTGGGCAGGGTATTGTGAAACTATGTGTGTCTGTAGAGACTCTTCGCCACACGCAGTTTTCCTCCATCCTCGTTTGTTAGTTTATCCCTCTTGACTCAAGTCGAGCTCAGATTATGGGTGTACACTGGAAGATAACAGCCGAATACAATTGTGGGCTGTCAACAAACTTTCTCTTTCTTGGGAAAGCATGTACTCCCCAATTTGACAGCAGAGCCAAATCAGACTTTGCAGAAGATTTGATGGTTGGTAGGGTTGTATGCAAAACTGTATAAGCGAATGCGTGAATATCTGTAAATATGCGTGAAACCTAAAAGGTCGCTTAAGGCAACCACTGTATTTAGTTGTCTCGCACATAAAAAGCAAGGCACAAATCTGGATAAAGTAATTGACAGCCTTACAGTTTGTAAGATGTTTCATGGTGTGTTTCTTAGACCGAAATATAAATTACGGTGTTTTTTTTTTTGGAACACGTATTTGTTCTCGCACAACGTTGTCCTTGTCATGAATGACTAAGCGGCTGGAGGCTTTCTTCTTTTCCTGTAAAGCCCCAATACGTGGTGATTATTTTGTGCGCTTGTTCATGACTCGCGATCATATGAGCTTGTTTGCTTGTGTTAATATGCGTGACTTGGTCATGTATGAGTGTTTGCGCGATTGTAAAAGAGACACCACCTCTGAACAATAAAGAACTAAGCTGTTACATTTATCCTGTGAGTAAGTATGTTTGTTCTTATTCGCCTGGGCTTGTAGCACACCTCAGGCAGCCGAGAAAACTGTTGCGCCAAAACAATATACGTGGCCTATTATCCCACAAGGCTCGAAAGCACTGTGGTAGACATGCAGTTGTGCCGGTCGGTGGAGAAGAGGTACGCCCTGAAAAAATCTTCTTTGCGAGAATATTGACCCCCCCCCCCCCCCCCCCCCCCCGCTCTCTCATGGTTAGGCTGGATGTAGGTCTTCTTGAAGAAACACCAGCTTTCTTGGCATTGGAATCATGTCACCACAAACGTTTCTTCGTACAGTAGTCGTCAGAGCTGCTTAAAATTCGTTTTCAATCGCTGCACAAACATAGCAGTGACCTTTACATACAACCACACCACAGTGGGGCTAAGCAACACAGTGGTGTGGTTGCTTAGGGCACAGTGGTATAAGAAACTGTCTCAGATATGACAGGTACAAAGTACGAGCCCCATGACAACCGGGTACCCAGCAGTTATGAAGTTGGCGCATGGTGAAATGATGTATGTATGCTCACCCTCAACTTTATTTCAGCTTATTGTGGGGGGTTATATTCTTGGCAACAGGGCTTTAACCTCACTTTCCGTAGTAGAAAATATTCTGCTCATTGGCAGTCATTGGCGCAAGCTGTTTTTTCGCCGTGTAGAAGTAGTCTTCACCTTCATGCACATGGCTACTCCTATGAATTCGGCAGCCGAAGGCACGGATGGGCACATCGGTAATTCGTACTCCATCTCACCACGACCACAACATGTTTTATTACTCCGGTATAAAATCCTAATGCAAACTCAGCTATCGTGGATGATGCATAGTTTGAAAATATGAGCGTCCCCTCTGCAACGCAATAGTGGCAAATTCTATCATGCAGAGTTTTAGCTTTCTGCATATTTCTACTGCGTAATAAATGTTTGCATAAATTATCTGTTTTCGTTAAATAAATGCTTCATCTGTATATTTCTACACTTGTGTGACCTCCCTGCCCTTGAGCTACCAATCTCACAATAGTTTTGCGCATAGTTCCACCGCAGAGCAATTCATATGACCATTGTTATCTCAAAACCCTTAGGGACTCAAGCTACTATACCTGCATTGACAACCGGTTGAATACAACTATATTTCAAAGTGAGATGCTCAGCTGTTGCTAACGATTTGCGACACTTTGCTTATTTTCCGTTGATTCAGCATAGTGTTCACCTTCTCTGTTTTCTATCTGTCTTTTAAAGCTCTTTATTTCTCTCACCTTAGTCCTGTATACCCACTGGTTAGTTTTCTAATCTGTTCCCCTCATTATGATTTAACGATCTTTATGCATAAATACATTTCCTGCCAGCCCAACGGCCATCGTTATATTTACTCAGACGTTTTTCATGTAATATTGTTACGAGGCGATAAGTCGATGAAGAAAGGAAACAGACCATGACTGATAGCGATGAGACATGGCATTTAATGAATGTTGGTGGACCTAGCGCGAGCGCTCTTGCCTACGCCGCTGCCCGCTTCTTCTTCCTCGCCCGCAACAATATTTTACTCTGAGTTTGCCGAGGGTACCAAGGGCTGATCTTGGAACAGCTCCCTGATTCATTTCTAATCTAAACTATGTATGTGCCGTTAGGCAGAAAACAGTATTCCTGAAAGCAGTCCCTGGCACCATTGCTCTTTTCCAAATACCTCTCAGTACATTACACATAGCGTAGCGCCCCAATTCCTTGGTTTCATTATTCCGGTATCCTTTCGTCCATATCTTCTAATACACTGTTCGTGCTTTTCCATGCATGCATGTCCTCCGTTCACCCATACCTCGAGATATTTGTATTCTGTAACTCCAGCTATTTCATGATCTTGTCTTGCACCTGATAATTTAAACTGTTGAATGTCATCAGACATAAATTATTTGCGATAAATCTGAATTACCGCTTTCAGAAAAGCGCGCCATCTGTTGGCTACTACAGAGACGAACCATACGTAACATAACATCGTTATGTTGAACTTGTGATTATGCGAAAACTGGATAGTTCATAATGATACTGCATGAACATGATTATTACGACCGGGTCTTCCTTTTCGCAGCACAACCTTACTTATAAAGGGCCTTTTGCGACGACACCAAACATTTCCATCTGCCGTAGACGATCAATGGGATATTCAAAATGTCCGCGGTGATCTTCAGAGTTCAGCGCCAAGGGACACTTCTGGCAGCCGCACAAACTAGAATTGTTCGCGCTCCTTTTGTTTGCTTCAATACCTCAGAAGTTTTAGATGTAAGTCTTACGACATAGACGAAGTTCTGTTTTAGACCATATGTGATTAAACTCGGTGTTATATTATCAGCCATAGTAAGCGAATTCTACTCCAAAGTGCACAAAACGATCTCATCATCTTTATTTAATGTACCATTGACATCAATACAGCACGCATTCAAACACAATGCGAGAAAATGCCTTGCAGCATATTGCCATGGCCATGCGTTTAGCTTGCGTTCATCTCAGAGCATCTCCGCGTGCCCTACTGCGTTGGCTAAGTGTATAAAGGCACTCGAGAGGTGAAAACGAAGATGTGGTTTCGATCCAAGCCGCCGTGGCAGCGTTTCTATGGAGGCAAAACACAAGGCACCTGTGCGTCAGTACGGCGTTCCTTAAAACCGAAGTAGCTTTGGGTACTAACCTATGAACGAAAGCAAACAAAAAACACCCCGGAAAGCAATGGGCGGTGGCATAAGGCTGCTCATTTAGGCGGTAACAAACAGTCCAAACAGAGGACGCAGTGTACAGCCATATGGAATAGCATAACAGGAAACAAACCTGTGCAGGTAGAACGAAATAAGGGGAAAACTAGGTTTGTCGCGTCCAAAGGAGGTTCCTGAAAGAAGGCCACATTGCGAAGAGCCAAGTACGCCGACAACATTCTCATCTTTTTCATTCGAAAATACCGATTCTTGTCGTCAGATCGAACAGTACCACAAATGTGCCAGTCGTAATAGAAAGGCGATAAATGTAGTCACGCTGTATAGTGAAAGGTCCTTTTTAGACTGGCAGTCGCAAAACGGCATGCGATCGCTCATCCCAGCGAGTGCAATTACGGACGCTAACAGCTGTCGCTACAAACACTTCGTGTAGGACCGGGCTTACGGCGGAACTCTTTGACGACGACAGCTAGACTTAAACAATCACTCAGTCTTGTTACGGATAAACCGCGGCAGTTCCGCTTTGGCGGCGCCTTTCGGGTCGCTCGTTTCCTTTGCTAAGCTATGCTCATTCCCGCCACCCGTTATTCTATTCCTCTTTCCTTCACCTTGTTTCTATCATCCCTCTTTGCCATACTCAACTCTTCTCTCCGTTTATTTTTTACTATATAGTTTAGTGACGATTATCGGGAAAGTGGGGACCGCAAAGTCGTTTCGCTGAATTTCTTCTCCTTTATATAAGCACACAGTGCGTATAGTCCGCTTCCCGTACAACTCGCCCGTCACACGGTTGCCGTCATTGTCGCCGTCGCCGCTGGTCCCAACGGGGTTCTTATTAAGCGCCTCGAGCAAGAAAGGACACGAACAAAACACCGTGCAAAGGACTGGTCGCGTGAATACTCGCCGTACTCCTTTCTCTCAGCGAGTCGAACGCTTACACGATGACGAAATAGGTGGTAGAACATAAAAAGAAGAGAGCGGAGGCGCGGGAAGAGGACTTGCCTGGAGGGGCACAGCGGAAGGTCTTGGGAGGGAATTCGAGCTCACTGAATGGACGAACTGTGCGAACGAAGGAAAGAAGATTAAGAAATCTAAAATAAAGCCGAGCGTTAACTGCGGAGCGGGAGAGCGAAATATCATTTGCATACTTCCAGGGGCCTCAGAGGCCCTTCGGTAGAAGAATAGCCGAAGATAAAGGGAAAGCGTAGAGTGATGCGACGTGTATTCTGAAAGTTTTTGCTTAGTCTGTTTTCCTTTCTAATTTTGTATCATTTTGGTCTTTATTCTACTTATTGGTATTCTGAAGTACATACGCACTGTATCGTTCTTTTCTTCTTGCCCTTGCTATGCAGCGCTCCAGAGGGAAAAAATAATGTTGCTAATGTTCTTCTTCGACGGAGGGCGCACTTCAGTGGCGGACAGGACTGAATAGCTGATAGTCGGAACGTCGTTTTCAGGGTGGATCCGCCGCAGTGTCAGAGCAGTCGAAGGGGGCGTGCTGCGCCGCTGCTACCAAATCACCTCGGGCGCGTTTTTATGGGGCCCCTGAGAAATCTCCGTCGCTACCGTACGCCTTACCCCCTATTTACGTTGTTCGCCGGTTCTTTCTCTTGTTTCCTGCTACGCCCATTGCTTTTCCTGTCCGTTCATCCGAAATGCAAGCCTATGTTTGTTCGAAGCCAGTCCGCGGACGCTCTTCTTAATTCTGTAGTTATTCCTCCAATGCTCGCGGTTTCCTAGTTGCTCATTCTCTTTCGATGCATAGCTTGCGAGCAGCCGCAAAAACAATCTCGAGTTTCGTTCTCAGACCATATAGATGTTAGTTGCTTTCGTGCTTTTTTCTGTTCTTTTCTTACTGTCAGGCTTTAGGGCAAGGTCATCGTTGAAACGAAGTACGATTAGAACTTTATGTATACATTGAGCTTGAAGACTCTTTTTGCGACGAAGTGCATAAGCGTCAACCCTTAGCGGTCGCAGTTTTATGGTCGACACTAGGTTGCCGCCCCGGCCGGCATTCTAAAAGTTAGTTGAAACTGTAAAAGCTTTCGGCACTGTGAATGGGGCATCATGACAATTGGAATATCGGCGTCTCCCAGACGAGTCTGCTACTTCACTCTACGGATGTTTCAGAACAAAGGTGATGTGCCCTGGGAAACTTATCGTTCGCCTGCACAGCAGAGATAATTATAAGTACCCATCAGAATGTCGTTCGCCCGTGCTTTACGATGACTAAGGTATTCTAGGAGCTTTTTTTCGCTCACAATTGAAGAGTTAAATAGTCTGGCAGCGTCGGTTGTTGAGTACACGAATGTAAATGCCTTTACAAAATCATTGTCATTGCACTTAATGAAAACCCAACTCCTGACTGAGCAGCACTAACGTCAGTATTGTGAAATACAACTGTTGGAAGTTAATGTAGTTGTTTAAAGGTTTAGTTTCTTTTTTCTGGGTAATATTGCAGCAAAAATGCGTCTATGATTCGAACCGAAGGTGTCGCGATGTCTCTCCTTTTTGCAATGAATGCTTTCCACCACCACCACCGACGTCTGTGCATGACAAGACCAAAAGTGCACAGATTGGGTATTATTTTCTCTCAACGGACATGAAGTCAGGCTTTTAGCAGCTTATCTCGAAGAGGTCAGAGCATGTCAAGCATCAGTATTATCCTTTCTTGCTTAATCGGCCATGAAAACACTCGCCTGTTCAACTCCCTGCCAACAAAAAGTTTCTTCTTCGCGTTTCCTGTAAATTAGCGTACTCCCTACTGGAAACTGTAACAGGTGAGATGAGGCGCCTCGCTTGAGCTGTGTCGTTCCATTCATTAGTAAACCAAAAGGGCCGCCTTGTCTTCCCTAAGAGAGCTTTATAATAAATTGACCTATCACAATCCCTGCAGTGATGGGGATTGTGCACGCCACGTTTGTTCAAATTGCAAGCCACAATTTGAACAAACGAGAGTCATAAAGAAACACCGCAATCAGCTAACCCGTGAAATTCTGGAAGCCGTTGAAATCGCGAAGATAGATTATGATTGTGTTAGTAGTGCTTCGGTGGCTCTAACAGCGAAGGAAATGAGGTTTCTGAATGCAAGCCAATGACGCCGCTCTTGTCATCCGCAGATGGAGATATTATGTATCTTTGGTTATCAGTGCCATCACGTTTTCTTTTGTTGTTTGTTCCATGCATATATTTTCGCGGGACAAGCAATAAAGCGAGTTGAAAGTCAGCGCTCGTTTGTGTACTTCGTTCGTCCTCGTCGTTTTTGCGCTGTTTACCCTCAATGGATTACCAACTTGCCCAAGCGTCTGTTTTAGCCAAATACACCAAACAATCACACAAAAGGACAAATCCTCTTTTGGCCTCACTCATCATTTTATGACACGCTGATGCAATGAAAAAAAGAAAGCATGGGTTGGTACCAAAGCTCCTTTTCTGCTTCCACTTTTCGGGGCGCTTCAATACTCATCCTTGACAAAGTTTCTCCTGCTGTTGCCATGCTACTACCAGTTCCAGTCAGTTCCAGCCAGTTTCTTAACTTTCCGACCCGATCATGTAGACGACAACCGTCTATAAATGGGAATGGGTCGATTGTCTGGAGTATATGCAGAGCATTAGAGATTTGTGCTGCCTTTTAATCGGCCTTCCTTGAGCTGTTTGGATCGCCTTCTGGTTGCTGCCTAATTTCGTTGATATTTCGCCGCCCGCTAAAACATTTGACCAGCGACTATCTGATGCCTCATCCTGTAATCATTGTTTTCGCCACGTACACAAGCTATAAAGAGGGCACAAAGAAATCGCTGAATAAAAAATGGCAACTGATTTACCTCTATAACGGACATGAACACCTTTTGAACATTCGACCCAGCTGCGCAATGTAGCCCGGCGTACGATGAAAAGGTTCTGTAAGTGTCACTGGCCCAACCAACAACCCAAATATTGAGCGGTTCCTCTTAAAAAAATTGTTTGAAACGCCTAACCGCCCTTGAACGGCTCTTATGGTTTTGTGTTTCCCGTTAATGTTAATGCCCTTTATCTCAGATTCTCCATTGAAATTCTTTCTTTTCTGTCTCGTGCTAATTAACGTTTCAGAGGCAACAACACGGCTTTCCACGACAAGAAGTAATCACCACTCTTATTTGTCCCAAGCTATTCTTAAATTTTTTTGGCAAAAATAAAGATATCACCTGCCTGCACATCTCATCTTTATATACTTTGCACATATATGGTTCTTCACTCTTTATTATGGGATAGAAATGAGGTCCGCTGGCAGAAGGGCTTAACTGATTGATTTATAGGAAGGGAAGGCGCGGTAACTGTCTCACTTGTTTTCTGTGGACACCTCAACAGCGCCGCAAGGGAAGAGAGGAAGATGGGAATGAAAGGGAAAAGAGAGAAAGAGGAGCCGTAGTGGAGGGCTAAGGAGTGATTTCCACCACCTGGGGATCCTTAACATGCGCTGACATCGCACAGCACACGGACGTCTCTTCGTTTCGCCTTCATCGAAACGCAGCCGCCGAGTTCGGGTTCGAACCTGGGTACTCCGGCACAGTATTCGGGCGTCTTACCACTGCACCACCCCGGCGGGGCACACAGAAGAGCTTAAACTCTTTTAGCCGACTGATAAAAAGAGGCGGGGGATGGCCGCCGTTTCACGGGCGTCAAATCGGAATCAAATTTAAATTTTAGAGCTGTCATTTATAATCAAGCAATCAGTCAGTCAGTCAATAAATGAATAAACAAAACAAACAAACAAACAAACAATCATTCAAATCATACATTTTATTCTTTACCTTACAAAAATACATGGCGAGAATAGCCGGTTGGGAAGGAAAAAAAGCTGCAAAGTTGCAGCTTGAAAAGGCCCAAACTACGGCGACAGTGGCAAGATGCCACGGGTTTAAATTTTGTATCCTAAATTACAATGAAGTAACATATGAACAAACTGCCAATGAAAATTTCAAACTAAACAGGCTGAACGTTTAACTAAGGCTTTGTGAATAACTCAAGAAGATCACTCTTTTTCATTGAGATCACGTCAATGTGTTTTGTTGCGAAATCGTTTAAAGTGTTGGGAAGCGTGTGAGAAATGTGATGGCGGTGATAATTTGCACATGTGCAAGAAATTTCTATGCAATTGCAGACGATGAGGGTAAATGTGCTCTTTTTTTGCGATGATCAGCCAAAGGTAGAAATAAATCTAAGTTCACCCTTATAGCATTTGTGTAACTTATTATTAAATTGAAGTTATATATATTAGTAGTTTTTATTGTTTTTTTCTTAAAAAGATGGTTGATGTGTTCAATAAATGAAACATTTTCTATTGCCCGAACTGTCTTTTTCTGTAGCAGTGCCAGTTTGTGTAGGTTTCGTTAACTAGTGTTTCTACGTACCAGTGCGCAATAAGCTAGCAGAGTATGAAAAAAAAAAATTATATAGAAGCCTTCTAACAGTGACAGGTAAAAAGTAGCGTTTTTTATCCCTATTACTTTTCGTAATTTTGAGCAGAGGTGATCGATAGTGTCGTTCCAAAGCATATGATCAGAGAAAAAGACTCCATGTGTTTTGACAGATTTTTCTCTTTTATCTACATAAGCATCAATAGGGATAGTGTCAGCATACTCCATTGGCTTGCCTGCATGCCGCCATACAAAATTTCAATACGTGAGGTGAGGCTTCAGAATGATGGCTTTAGAATTCTAAAATGGGCATTTATAAGGACCAGTAATTGCAGCTAGTTTGAAGGAAAGTTTTGAACCAGAACCCGGGCGGCTAGGTGTGCCGATTTGAATCGATTTAAGCTACCCGCTTGTGTTCTGGCACGTGACAATCATACGTGAAGGCCAGCTCTCTTTTTTGTCATTTGCCAGACATTTGTAATACGGCCAACATGCACAAAGACACTATTCAAACCAGAGCAAAACGCACACAAAATGGAGTTTGCACTCAGAAACTACTTTTAGAAGCATTTTGATTGTGTCAGTGAAAGATCATGGCTCTCGGCCCTACAAAATTATACAAATTTTCATTAAAGGAACAATAAATGTGAATCATACGTAAGATGGCTACATGCTTCGCTCATTTCCGTTCCTGTTATGTATGTTTTGCAAAAAAGAAAAAAAAAACAACCCTCGCCTAATATGAGCTGTTTAATGTTCAATTTGGGTACAAAAATACCGTGAATAAAATAGAGCTCAAGTGAAAAATAAATCCTACCGATTCTCGAAAGCCGCAGCATAAGCGCTAGCATACAAAGTGGTCTAAAACGTAGCTGCTCTTTTTCACGTTGTACTGGCCGCGTTAATGCGCACGATGCTTTTCTTGAGCCCCTCAAAGCACACGTTCGGAAACGTGGATGGAATCTCCAACCGCCATCCCCTTACCGCGAGAAATATCGGTCTGTTTAAGCCAAGCAATCACTGCAGCTCAAGAGGGACAAGCAACCAAGTAAAGGGAAACATAGGGAACACTAGGGGTGAGAGCCCAAGTAGAGACCAGGCTAGACTACCGAAAAAAAAAGAATTCTTTCTCTATCTGCATCGCGCCAGATATACGTTCTCTCATGTAGCATAGGTTTTTCTGCCTGAAAAGAGCGACGCGTGCCAGTAGCACACAAAGAAAGGAACATATTTAAATATCAACGTAAAAACATAAGCTGCGAAATGGATGTAGTTTGTATTTTGTCGAACTCTGTGGCCCAAGGCAACTATTATTTCTTATTAAGCTAGAAAATTCGGCACGTGCAGCTAGGAAATGAGTATCTATAAAAACAAAGAACATTTTTGTGACTCCCACGCACTCCACATCAAGATGTGTCAAACATCTCACTTCACATAAAAGGGAGACTTTTCAGTAGAGTACAAACAAAACATGCATACAAATAAGGTCTCGAGAATGTTTTTAAAAGCTAGAACGCATTGATCGGAATATAACATGCGCGGGATCTGCTACACTCTACAGATTTGATTTACAACGTTAGACGATATGTTCCTTTCTCTACAGTATTCGAATATTATCTCTACTCCTACAACCTGCAGTGATCTTACCTCTCTGCACCAATATTATCAATTTCTTCGCACAAGCTTAATTTTCCTTCGTCCGCACGTCTCGCGCAGGAAGCAAAAAAAAATGAAACTTTTTCACTATTTTTTTTCTTGTGGCGCTGCCCACATGAGAAAAAGCCATTTTTGAGCATATGGAGCTCGCCCCTCCTTCTTGAGGCTAATAAATCAAGTGACGGCTGTAGCCTCATAATCTCTCCAGAGTACCAGCGCTTCCCTCGATTACAGTGTAAATAGTGTAAGCCTTGCTGCATACAAATATGTCTAAACCCGTTGGGTGGCTTCTGTTCATTAAAGGTACCGCATTTTAACCGCAGAAATACTAGTGATTCTTAAAAGGCAGCAAGTGAGACAAGACCGAAAAACGGCATCAGGTCCTGTTTTGTGGATATCTACTTCCTGAAGCTAATCCCGTATGGTACATTGCCGCGCCAATTTCTTCAAAATAGTCGTAATCCGGACTTTTCCGTGAAATCATCACCCGTTTCAACAGACCAGCGGTAAAATTGTTATACTAAAAGTTAAATGCGCCTGCGGCTCCCTCAGGATTTCGTTCTATTCCTGCCGCATTATTACGCACCAGTCGACCGGGGCGTTGAAACACAGCTAAACAGTTTCCTGGTTGGCTTTACGCGCCCTCACCTTTCGCAGAGTTGCGAACGTCTTGTAGAAAGGAGGTTAGCACGGATTACTTTGAGGTGTGAGTCAGCTGGATCCTTCTCGCTCATGTTACGAAATGAACAGTTTTTTTTTTTTTTTTAAATGCCCTTTTGTTATTCGGAATTATCAAACGTTATTTGCGGCCAGGTGTCGAATGCGAATGATTCCATTCATGATTTAGGCTATGTTGGCCGCAGTTTCATAGACAAAAGTGCCGCTTGTAGCTATGGCTGCAGCGAGCCAGAAGTAAGTCATCCACCAGGACGCGCGCTCCGACAGACACGATTCGCAGCCGCCATCAAGATGTAAAATGCTCAGAAGTGTATAGGACCCCAATTTGATTTTCTCTATGTAAGGGATTTAAGGGATGACAATGTCTAATACGGATTTTTGGACAAGGCCAGTGTACCGGGAAATCTTTTTACCATTTAGAAAATTCCATTTCAGTAACCACCACGATACGCTGATGCCTTCAGCACAGGTGGGTTTTACTGCAAGTTGAACGTCGAGTATATGATATAAATTGATAATTGTAAGCATATTTAAATAAGATGACCGTATACAGTTTTTATTTCTGAATTAAGGAAAATATTATGAAGGTTGTTTTTTGTTTAGAACGTACTAAAGTTATATTAAAGCCGATCTTGCTTCAGATTAATTTTATCCTTGGGGCTAATGCCGACTGCTAATGCTAATGCCCTGCCACTACGCTGCGAGGACATTACCCTGTAGCGCCCCTCAGCCACGCTCGGTTTCAAGCCACGGAACGGCATCTGACAAGACAGAACTGACACGAGACGCTGCAGCGCGAGTAGCACAAAAAATTGACATTATAGCCACTGTAACCTTGGCCTAGTTCAGCTAGCGAAAGCTAAGGCATAGCTTGGTTAATCCTTGGTTAATATTGATTGCACGTCCAGGTTAGTGTGCTTGCCTGGCTAAGTCTCTTCGGCTTATCGCCTTCGCCTGTTTTCCTTCCAAGGCATAAGCTTGGCTGGTGTAAGCCTTTCCCGCTTCCTTTCCATGGCTCCAACCACTTTGGCGCCAACGAACCAACCGCTTTTTATAGACCTGATGTTTTATGTTGTTGTTGTGGCTGTAGGAAAAAAGAAAAGAAAATGCACGGTCCTGCTACCACCTCCGCTGCCTCGTGCGGACCGAACAGAAATTAGAGAAGAAAGAAAAAGAAGAGGGAGAGAAAGACTCGCGCCGCAACAGTCGTCCTGCGCCACCGAAGTGGTGGCGGGTGCGCTGACGGCCCACAACATATAAAAGTTCGGTGACAGGCTAGCCTCCGCCGCAAGCGGCGTTGACCGACCTGTCCCAGCGCCATCAGGGCCAGGAACAGCCACACTCCCCCCGTCACCCCCAAATTTTTTTTAGTCACTCCGGGGTGTAGCCATTTTCTGCCTATTGGCGCGCCGCCGCTCGGGCGCCCGCACCTGCTCGGTAGCCACGTTTAACTAGCGTTCGGGTGCTAGAGAATATTGCCAAAAATATTTTCACCGCACTGTTGTGTTGGGGCAAGTTTATTTGCATTGTCGTAGACTTAAAATAAACTCTTTATTAATGGGGTTTAGTTTTACGTTCACTTTAACTGCGTTGGTGCTCAGCACGCAGCCGTGTTATAATGCTGCCTTTTCGGTGCTTACTGAAAAGAAAACATTTGTGAGCAATTCAAAGCATTACACCTGCGTACAACTCGCATATAATTCCACATCTAACGAGCTCTTCTTCCTTCCTGCCAGCCATTTCAATCCACACCAATTAGGGTGTGCTGTCGCTTGCGTGGTGTGTGCCAGTAACACCAAAAAATTATCGCGGTGTGCTCATCGGAACCGACGAGCTAAAGCAGACAAGCTTTGTTACGCTTTATTTATAAGCACCGCCGCATTGGGATTGTTTCTTTTTGTTGCTGGAAAATCTAGCCCTATCAAACTGTGACGCCTGTATGTCAAGCATGATACAGTTTTTTTAAATTCTGAACGTACATGCCAGAGGAAGAAACAGCAGCATAGAAATGCTAACCTCACCGGCTGCACACCAAGCAGCATGGCGCACGGCTTCTTTTCTCGGCCGTCTCCATTGCTCTCTTTGCCTTCTCACGCTTTCTCTCTTTGCTGCTGCTGTGATCTTTTATGTGACGTGTGTGAAACGAAGAGGCGTCTGCGATGTTAGCGCACGTTTAAGATCCCTAGGCGGTCGAAATTACCCGCAGCCCTTCATTACGGCTCCTCTTTCTCTCTATCCACTTTCACTCCCACCTTCCTCCCTCCCCTTACGGCGCGGTTCAGTTGTCCACAGAAACAAGTGTGACGAATACTGTGCAATTCTATTCCCGTGATTGATTGAGTGATTGAATAAAACTTTATTTCCCACTGATTTAGGAGGCCCCCTACTCCCCGCTCCTGGCACGCAGGCCTGAGGAACAGGGGCTGGAACCTCCGCGACTAAAGACTGGCGAATATACATTGGTTAGTCGCGGCCTCAGCCGCCAGGCGGACGGCTCTTTGCTGGTCAGCGGGGATGTCGCTTCGCAGCAGGGTCACCCAGACTTGCTGCTTTTAATGTTGTTCCTAGCGCCCGGAGACATAGGGCATTCCCAAAGTATATGGTCGATGCTCCCCCTCGCTTTGCAGGCTTTACATTTATCATTTTTTCTCTCATCTATCTGGGTGTGAAACAATCAGGCAGGGTTTGGGAAATTTCCGGCTTGTAATTGCCGCCAGGCTATGGCCTCTTTATTATTTAAGCTAGGATCCGGTGGCGGCATCAGACGTCTTGTTAATATATAATTTTCGATGATTTCTTTATAGGTTTACAAACGTTCGTCCACATCTTGGCAAGTGAGTGGCTCCACGTTTGCCCAGAAGTAGAAATCTCGGGCTAAATCATGGGCCGCCTCGTTACCCCACTTGCGTCGGAACGATGGCTAGATTGATCTTTAGCGAAAGTAAAACTGCTATCTGCAATATCGAAAAAGGCAGGCTATTGAAAGAAGCCGCCCAAATTCTATCAGCTGCAGCTAAATTCGATCGCAAAATCACCCTAATTTGGGTCCCAGCACATAGGTCCATCCCTTCCGGTGAGCCAATTATGTGACGCGCAGCGCACCTGTTGCTCTTCTCCGGGTTCCGCGCATTCGCACTAGCGGCCTGTCTTACACATGACGAAATGTTCTGGTCGAGAGGCAGTGGTTTCCATGCAGCGTAGGTGATAGTGGCGTAACAAGGGTGGAAACTGGTGCCATGGCGAAATCCCTGCGCCCCGCCGGTGTGGTGCAGTGGTAAGACGTCCGACTACTGTGCCGGAGCACCCGGGTTCGAACCCGACCTCGGCGGCTGCGTTTCGATGGAGGCGAAACGAAGAGGCATCCGTGTGCTGTACAATGTTAGTGCCCGTTAAAGATCCTCAGGCGGTAGAATTATTCCGGAGCCTTCCACTGCGGTACCTCTTTCACTCCCATCTTTCTCCCTTCCTTTACGGCTCGGGTCAGGTGTCCACAGAGCAAATGTGACAGATACTGCGTCTCTCCTCCTTTCCTATGAAACAATTATTATTACGTAATTTCATTTGCTAAATCTTTTTATTATAAGGCTGTATGACATGCATAGAGACTTCAATGTAAAATCCACCTGCATAGATCGGGCCGATAAACCTTTTGTAATATTTATTATACAAGTTTCTAAGTATTTAAATAATTGTGGGGGTTTAAGCATGGCTTGAAGTCTGAGCGAAAACCGGTGGTGTTGCAGTGATAACCCCTGGAACAGCTCCATTTCGATCGGCGATTTTATTTTCATCATTTTTTGGGTGTGACACTACAGAATGGTGGAAACCTACACCTAATCGAATCAAGGCCACATTTTCATGTTTTGTCTCTCTTTCATGCCCTGCGTATGCGATGCCGACAAGGTATATGTACACAAGTATATAGCGAAGGCTCCATAGACGCCCACACGCTCAAAACATGGCGGCTCATTGGCACTTCAGTGCCCCCTGAAAATTGAGGGGACAACTAGTTTGTGTCTCAGAATGACGTCACAACTGCGTATAACATTGCCGTGAATTATAGAGTGTCATTTTTATCGATGCCCGCTAATGTATTTTTAAAGCCGTCCTTTTGAAGGTTGCCTTTCAGCGCTCGCCAACCTTAGTGTGTATCTTGGGCTCGAATCCTGATGTTTGATTGCACTTGAGAAACAAACCCAGCAATTAGAATGTGGCACAAGAAGAAAGCAAACCAGTACATTTTCCAAAGCGACAAGCTCGGCATACTTGCATATCATGACACAATTTGCAATAGCGTGTCGAACAAGTACTTACCGAAAGTATTCGTGCTATATTATATCAAGCCCACTAGTATAGTCATAATGCATAACAGCAAAATATACAACAAATTCAGCACTGACCAGCCTATGTAGGTTATCAATCCGCACAGTTAAGGCAGACTACACACGTAGACGAGAGCCGACATGTGAAAGTCCCGCAGGAAACAATGTAGTGTGGCATAGACGATATAGAGTCCTCGCTGTTATAAGGTGTGCATGTCCTTCACATGCCTCGAGCTCAGTTCTACAGGCGTCAAACGCTTTAGAAGAAACGCAAAGCGTGCCACAACTTCACGAGACTTAGCGCTCGCCGCATGTAGAACGAGAAAACGACGGACTTAAGAAACTGGGAAGCCTATTACCTAATAGCAATGACTGAGAAGTAACTTGCATTTCAAATGGGGACGAAACAAGTGTGTTGCAAAATTAAAGAAAATTAGTGTTTTATTGAAATAATTTACCTTTTTCGTAAAGCAATCTAAAACATATTTATTATTCTGTTTGAACATAGCTTTTTAATTTGTTGTTCTATATTTCTTTTCTTTGAATGTTTCGACCCCTGACCTGTGACTGTGCTACAGTCGCGCTGAACTGTTTCTTAATGTGTTGCTACGCTGCCTATTTTGCTTGGGCCTTTTAATTTGGCTGTCTTGCTTCTGTGAGCAAAGAAAAAGACACCTCTGCTGCAGAAGATGAATTCATTCCATATTGATTAGCATGCATGCACTCAAGCATTGAAAAAAGTTCTGAATTAATGCCATTTTTTTTTTCAGTTCTTCAGCGGCATTATTAAGTTAATCAGGAAAACCTCGGGAATCGATATGCTTGCAGGCTATGCTTAAATGAATTTCTATAGCTGCGCTCATTTCGCGTTTACGTTCGATGATATCCTGTGAACGTTTCAAAACATCTGCCCCTGAACACAGGTGCATATATATTATATTAACTACTTCAGAATGCAAGGCCGTCTCCAGGGTTCTTCAATAGTTTAACTCGACCTTACTACATAGCGAACAACACGTTCGTCAGCCGGCGCCCAGGAGATCCAGATCCGCGATTAGGCGCACACTGTACGCTACGTTCGATGACACTCCACTGATCTCATGAAGCTTTATGACGTGACAGAAACTTCTATGCGTGCATGCATGTGATTTAAAGCAAGTCTATGCTCAGAACTGGCCGTCGCGTGATATCAGACTCCTCACACAAGGCAATGGCCGCAGCCCCTTGATCGTTATACGTCTTCGCTCTTATGTCCGTGCTGGCGTGATATGGGCACCTTATGATTATGTTTCTTGAAACGGGTTTTGACACATGTATTGCAATTGACACGATCAGAAAAATGGTCCGGAACGCGCATTCAGAGCGACCGCCCTCGATCGTTCTATCAATTAACATTCGCAGTTGCACAGTAAATAACGTGCCAAAGCTGATGTTACAGTTTTTTTTTTTTTTTTTTTCAAAGAAGCTCGCAAATGACAGTGTTGCGCTTTTCAATAATTTCGGCACACAAAACAACTCTTCCTAGTACTATTTGTGCCCGCTTTTGTAACGAAGTATAAAACAATGACTTTGTCGCTGACTCATCATACAACGTCAAGCAGAATTTGCGCCAAAAAACAACGCAAGGAGCCCACATCACGCGCGTAGTCAAGGGTTCAAGCACGCATTTCATGTGCTGACCTGACGTGTAAGCGTGTGGGCGCGCCATCTAGCGGAGGCATCACCAAACGGCTGCAACACTCCCCATAGGCGCCGCTTGGCGGTAATAACACTTCAGTATTCTAGCCACTGTATCTGTAGTGAGCGCAGCGGTGGAACATTTTGGAACCTGAGGAACCATGGTTACGGCGCGTGCGCAGGAACGGCTTCTGCCATGCACGGTGCTCTTGGCTTTACATGGTGTAGGGAGTTTCGCTTCAAACACTCTCACTGTACTGTAGTCGGCGGGACAACAGGTGCTTGTGAAGGACGACATATTGAGTTTTAGGGACATATACCACAGCTCTCCACACATCCACAAAATAATTAAGAATTTCCGAAATGTTTCGCTAAACAGTAGTCACATGCTGTGTTGCCGCGACGTAATGGTACCCAGTTTAATCACTTAAGGGAATTTAGGCAGGTGTACCACAGAAACTGTCGATCTTTACAAGACAAGAATTCGCCGGCCCCATTTTCAGTCTTCGTGGTCACTGTTATTGTTCACACTTTTCTGTGCACAGATTGCTTCCGCAATCATTTTTATAAACATTTCTCCGAAGGTGTCATTCAGAAAAAAATGCTGGGACCTTCTAGCAGAACTCGTGGCTTCATGTTCAGTACAGATTCTGATGCAGCAGATAAATTCATGAGCCAGGCACCACACCAGAATCGTGTTTGAGAACCTAAATTCACTTAGCAAAACAAAAATGCAACAAAGGAAGCACTCGGCGTCCAAATAGCAAAGTAGGGGATCTAGCCTTTACAGTACCAAACTAAAGGCGCTACTCCCCAATTGAAATCCGTCATTTTGAGTTGTATTTTGTTGGCCCGGTGCATTTTCAATGAATGGGACAACGAACACCCTGATGCTGCAGGCGCATTATACTACGTTGCCATTGAACCGTTCGGTATTCGCATCGGCTCTCTAAGACGCGGTGCCAAAAGAAAGGGACTGCAGGGCATTCCTTCCAAGGTAGCAGCGGGGGGATAGGAAAGAGCGCGGGAGAAGGAAGATAAACGCGAACGAGAGGAGCGACCGGATAGCACGACGATAATAAAGACGCGAGGCGCATCCCCAGGCGACGAGTCGTAAAAGCGGTCAGTAGCCCAGGCGTGACGCTGAAAAGGCGCCTCTTTCGTCACCCTCCTAATCAAATGGCCAATAAAGAGCCCGACGCCTCGATACGCCCTTTTAGCCCGCCGCTCCCTATCCGTGTGTGTGTGCGCGCTTTGTTGTTATATTTTGCTCCGTGAAGGAGGACTAAACCGGAGAGGTTCAAACCGAAGGAAAGCCTGAAGGCAAAAGCACGCGAGTTTGGAGCACTTCGGCTCTTTCTTAAGTTTCCACAAAATAAGAGCGCAGGAAAAGGCCTGAAGGAACGGCGACGAAGCAGATAAGTAAACTGTGGTCACTTCGGAAAAGCAAACAGCCACAGTAAAATCAGGTGCTCTCAGAGTGAAAAGGGATACGCAGCCGCGAAGAATGCGTGGCATCCGCAGCGCCCTTCATCTCCGAAAGCGCTTGGAGCCTTCCTTCTAGCGGCCTGCAGATCACAGGAGCCTGGCCTGTCTTGTCGCGGCCAGATGCGTTGGAAAGGCTGACATGGCCTTCAGGTGTGAAAACTTCCGTCAACTTTGCCGTATATACCTACAGCGCGTTATTTGTGGTTCTTGTAAATTCGCTTTAAAGCTGTCCGCGCACTATGAAGGGGACGATCAGTATCGTGGTGTCCGTTTGATTGGCTTTCGCAGTGTCTTATGAGGTAAGAACTTGGTGATGGCCGTCATGTGCGCATAAAGACATTTCTCTCTTTGGCTTGTTGTCTGAACAAGATGCTCATGGAACACAACATCGCCGGGGTGTCGTGTCATCTCGGTGTACACTGCTGTGATTTAGAATCGTTGTTTTCCTCCTTGGAGTACAGTACTTCACAACTAAGTTAACAAATCAGTCAGACAGAGATCATGCATAGAGTTAGTTGACGCTTGTGAAATCGCAGATAAAATGACAACGGTGTCAGCACGTCATCGGTGTTTTCTTTTTTTTTTTTTTCTTATAAAAGAGCATCGTTTTTCAGAACTTTCAACTAAGAAAGGGATGTTGTTAATTAAGGGGATGTTGCAGGGTTCTTATTCGGCCTCCAGATATATTGCGTTATGGTTTTCTAGCTTTGTTTTTCTCGCCTATATCGATGGAGGTTGCGTCTTTTTGCAATTTGGTGCCGCTGACAGGTTCAACGTGACGCTTTGGTTTTCCTTTCATTGCTGCTGAAGAGCACTCTAGTCCATACGCATTCGTTGCGCCCAGCAGTAATACTTTATTGAAGTCAGCGATTTCTGGTGCTTATCATCGCTTTATCCACGTTCCTTTGTCGCACTGTGTGTATGCCTGCTTGATGTACCAACACGCACAGCAACTGGCTTTAAGCCGTAATGAGGCCTGTCATAATCATCGGAAACTTTGGGCGCTCGAAAATGCTCCTGCTCTTCATGAGTGTTTGGCGTCTTTTCAATGCGACGGCGCAAAACCTACCTTTCCGCGGAAAATCCGGCACCGTTCGCTCCGGGTAAGCATGTCAAGAAACATATTTAACGCGGGACGTCACAGACTGGGATTAAATTAATTAAACGAAGTAAATTTAATGCGAAATACACGCCAGTGCATTTCTTAAGCGACTGAATATTGCAAAATATTTGACTTTACGTAAAACAATTCCTTATTTCAAACTGGAGCCAGGGAAGCTACAGACTATAGGGTAAATAGGCACTTTGAGTGGACTGAAGTACGACTGCGGATGGTGTGTGTGTGCAATCGTCGCCGAATCTGAAGCTTAGTAATGCAGTAATGTGGACAAAGAACAGTGAATGTGTGGGAGAAAAACCCATCGAAGGGTGCCATTGCCGGTATCGCGTAGAGCGCTTTAGAAGCAGTTTATCTGTTTTCCCTTTTTTTTTTTTTACATAAAATGACTCGTACATGCCCTTACAATTCAGGCAAATACTTTTTTTTTAACATATACAGCTTTCATTCTTGACAAAGACATTGTTTTTCTGGTGGTGAATGCCTCTGCAGAGGGGAAACTTCTGGATCGCATTCTTTCAAATCGAGCCAAATCAAATGTTTATTTTTCATGTATAAGTAAAATACATGTAGAGTTCTGCGCTGACCAAAGACAGCTTGACTGGCCCGCTAACACAATCAATTTTGACAGCAGTGGAGTAGTAGTACATATTGCATATGAATCCATAAACTAGAGCGCCAAAACACATGAAAACTAAACATATCTGTTACATGTGGTAAACTAAGACATACATAAGTTGAATTTCACGGTAAGAGCAGGCTTGTATATCTGTATTATTGATTTCATAATTATTTAAAACTGCACGCAGCACATAGCACATTTTTTGATTGCCAGAACTGAGGTGAGTCGCTGGCAAAGTCCATTATACTGGAGATCATGTTGAGTAATGCGTTATCTTACTTTGTAACCGGGCTAGATTTCGCACATTGGCTGCATTTTTCTTTGTCTCAGATTTAAATTTAATGGCTAATTTATATTTATATAGATCAAGTACTTCGATTATTCGGACTTATGGAAGAAATTTGTTTTCACTAACTGCATCATTATTGTCATCCTTGCTATCATCATCACCATCATTACTTGCTATCGCTCCAGCGTGATCAGCGTGATCATCATCGCTGCCATCATTATTATCCTTGTCACTAACTCCATCGTCATTGTCATCGCTACTATCATTCTCACGCTAGACAAGGAGAATTATGATCTTTTCTGACAGGCCCGACGTGGAGTATTGACATTAAAAACTCTAGCAACGACAACACAGGCTAACGATGGCAGATCATGATGTCCATATATGTACATAGCTATCTGCTCTTCCACTAGAATGTCAGTAACTCGAGTTATTTCTCTGACCCACTCTGCACGCTTCCTATCTCTTAATGTTACCCCTACAATTTTTCACTCCATAGCCCTCCGAGTTGGCCTGAACTTAAGTAGAACCCTCTTGGTTAGCCTCCACGTTTCATCCCCTTAGGTAAGTGCAGGTAAGATGCAACTGTTGTATACTTTCCTCTTGAGCGATACCGGAAGAAATGGGCATGAGCAGGACATGTAGTGCGAAGAGAGGATAACCGATGGTCGCTTAGGGTTCCAAGGGAAGGATTCCAAAGGAAGGAAAGCGTAGCAGGGGGCGGCTGGAAAGTTAGGTGAGCGGACGAGGTAAAGAATTTCGCAGGGGTCAAGTAGATGCAGATAGCACAGACACCGGTTAATTGCAGAAATATGGGAGAGGCCTTGGCCCTGCAGTGGGTATAGTCAGGCTGATGATGATGATGTGCTCTTCATGCTGTCCTTGGGGTTTCCTTTTGTGGAATATTATGTGTCCAAGTCAGACAAAGAAAGAAACAAAATGCCCAGCGTGGAGAAGTGCTTTGCGCTTCAGGCCGGGAATAGGAGGGATAGGGGTTCGATTGCCGACAGAAGCAGATTTGTTTTTATTTAAGCGCAACCTCATTCCGAAATTCCTGCGAGAATTTCTGCCGACACCACCCATGAACCAAGAAAGGTTTTTAGCCTTCAAAAACATATCGACAAAAGACATCTCTAAGCGGATCCCCCATCTCGTGAATTGGCGAATATCCATATAGCCGTGCTACTAAGGAATATTTTTACAGCAATACTCTGTTAATGGCTTATTAATGCGAAAGCATTGCTTCGCTATGGTCACAGATTTCTGTCCGCAAGACGTCTCCGCAAAATCGTGTCCGCTGCAGTTGTAATTGCGAAGGATTTAGAAGAAATGAGCGGTGCCGATCGATAGATTGTCACGTAATGTTATGTCCGAAAAAATATTTAGGCAATATCAGTTAATTAGGTAATTAATTAGATTAACGCAGTACCTGTCACACTTTTTTTGTGGACACCTGAACCGCGCCGTAAGGAAAGGGAGGAAGGTGAGAGTGAAAGCGGGAAGAGAGAAAGGGGTGCAGTAATGGATGTGACCTCACGCAACTGGAAGTAGAGCCGAAAAAGGGCATAAGAAGAAATTGGTTGGTTTGTGGGGTTCACGACCTACTGTATAATGGTGGGGTTTAACGTCCCAAAGCGACTCAGGCTATGAGAGACGCCTTAGTGGAGGACTCCGGAAATTTAGACCACTTGCGGGTCTTTAACGTGCACTGATATCGCACAGCACACGGGCATCTTGCTTTTCGCCTCCATCGAAAAGGGGCCGCCGAGGCCGGGATTCAATCCCGCATCCTTGGGTGAACAGTAGTCGAGCGCCCTAACCACTGCGCAATCCCGGTGGGGTTATAGGAAGAAATTGGCGCGCAATTCGAAAGTACCAAAGACTAAAATGGGTAAACAAGAAGTAAATTAATGTGACGTGGAGGATGTGACGTCACGCAACCAGAAATAAAAACTGAAGAAGGGCATAGAAAGGGATTGGCGCACAATTTCAAAGTACCAAAGACTGAAATGGGTAAACAAGAAGTGAATTAAGCAACTAGAAGCAACCAAAAGCAACTAACAGCAGCATCCGTGCTTTCGCATTACTCCAATGTAGATTCTGCACTGCTCTTTAATTTTCAATGTGCACGCTAAGCACCCTAGTAACAGAGTGAACCACATGGTTCCATGCGCCGATCGCTCTCGAACTTGCTTCCTGCGTAGCAGCAGCACGGCATTGATTTCGGGCATATCTCCAGTGGCAATCGTAGCTCCAACAATAACAGCATCTCGAGTGGAATTTCTCTTCCCTCTCAGAACACCCTGAAAGGCTAAAAGTATTTAGCATAGTGCATAAGTTTTCCGCTCTGTAACCCAATGAAACATATTCGTCGTATGGATAACTCTGGCCCTAATTCCAAGCATATCAGCGAACACGGGCCTTTATTGTACAGACAGTGTAATATGTCACTCATCCTGTTCTTATATGATCACGTGGATCTAACACGCGAAACAAAACATAAAAACTGCAATTATTCCTTCGTCCATTGTCGGAAGTTAAAAGAGTATGTTCACAACTATTTTCAGCACAGCACACGCCCCAAGACACAGAGAATACCAGGTGTTTTTAGAAGGCCCAAAATGTTTAAATAAAAAGGTATGGCAACTGAGTTTAGAATAATTTTAGCCCAGTGGCTATAAGGGGGGCTACGGTGAACACCAGGTAAGAGACTGAACACTGCAATTTGTTCGCTAAAAACCTAAACGCATTAATTACTGGAAGTCTCAGTTGTAGGTGGTGTGTTGCATTGGAAGAAGTTTCTCACATCCTCCAAATAGTATTATCGAGAAAAAAAAAAACCTCCCCCTCAGCGACTCCACATAGTAACACAGTGGGTATGACGTACACATTGCTGCATCCACAGATTTTCTCACTCTTCTGGCATCACCCGAGAGCCAGAGGTGCGTCGACGGCGGCCTCACTAACAGCCGCAGCGTCGATGCCCAATACGAGTATACTCATTGCGCTTGCAGTCCGGCCTCAAAGCGCACACTGGCCGATGGATCTACGTCGGACGCAGCAGCTGGCGCTGTGTTAATCTGTGAATCCGCCTATCAGGGTGACTTCTGCGGACCTTGTAACGCGTGCCCTACACATTCTTTAAAGAATATCTTGTTGTTTTCTTGGCTATAATTTTTGGAGGACGGGCTCCAATTCTGCAAATACATCACATTCTTCCAAATAAAATGAAATATAGGTTCTGGTTTATAGGGTTTAACGCCCCAAAGAAACTCAGGCTATGAGAGACGCCGTTGTGGAGGGCTTCAGAAATTTCGACCACCTGGGGCTCTTTAACGTGCACTGACATCGCACAGCACACGGAAGTCTTGCTTTTCACGTGCATTGAAAAGCGGCTGCCCGGCCGGGATTTGATGCCGCATTCTTGGGCACAGAAGTCGAGTGCCCTAACCACTGCACCACCGTGCCGGATATTAAAGAAAAAGCAAAAAAAGGAATGAACGTTTTAGGTAATTGGCGAACTAATTGAAGCATTCTGCCTCTCATCTGGCGTGCGCCGTATGCCCTCTATAGCTCTAAGGCTAAAATAAATCTGAATCTAGTTACCTTTGTCCTAACGTTTTGGACCTCCTAGAAACATCACTCGATATAGCAGCGGCAAAACTGCTCACAAAACGAAAGGGCACATATTAAACAAGGATCTGTATATACAATAGTGCAGGTGACCTGGTTCCACAAAACTTTGTCATGAAGCGTCGCCAACCCACACTGAATGCGATATTTTCTTCGTACCTTACAGGGACAGTTATGTCTTTTAAACTTTGCATCATTTGGTTGCTGCTCGCACTAACGCTCTAAAAAAGAAAGCGGAGAGAAAAAAAAAGAGCTCAGACTTATGCAACCAGAAACATTCACTAACCCGCCTCGATAGAGCAAAGATTGGACTTGTCTGCGATAAGCATTTGCAGCACACACCGTATGTTCTTAATACAAAAAAAAAAAGTTTTACATGCGTGCGCAGAGTAAATGCACAAACGTATGGCCTTTCGTCGCTGCGTTGTCAGCGGTGGCTCTCGCCTGTACCAGCGCGCGCTGGCAAGCAGCGTTGGTGCCGGTGAGGTCGAAGCGCGTTACGGTGCACAACGCCCAAGGACTGCCGCCATACGACCACGAACAGCAATATCACCTCTTCCCTCCACCTCAGTATCCCTCTCACATTTTCGATCTGATGCAGACCGTAAAAATTGTCGCCTCAGCGCGCACCTGTGCGTCCAAAGCGGCGCCGCCGGTGTTGTCAGCGGAAACACTTCGTAGGGTACCGCTGCCATCAAACCCGAGCTCAATTTTCGCCCAGCTCCCGTAATCACCTGCTCACTTTTCGTGCCAGCAGTGGAGGCAGCGCGAGCGTTTATGTGGGCCCCACACCACGTCGCTGCGTCCCGAACTGTGCTCGCCTGTTCTTATCAGAAGACGAAAAAGAATAACGGTGCCTTCTTATCGTTTATCGGCAGCGCTTCTTTCTTTCGTGTCAGTTAAAAATTTGCCATTTTGCCTTGGGATGTCAGCAAAAAAAAAAATAAAAAATGAAAACCAAGAAGAACGCGCACCAGCTTTATGCCTCCCTTCTCCACCGAGGGCTCTGCCTTGCCTTTTACCTTTTCTTGCCGTCGCCACTACAACGCGTCCTGTAAAAGCGCCGAATATTTGCGATAAATGAGCCTTCGTGCGCCGTTTTTGGAACCTTGTTTTCTTACTCTGCGTATTTTTGTGCCACAAAGGGCTGAACACAAGTGGCCGCGTGGCACTTTCAATATCGCCCTCACTCGCCGTAGTGCCTTGTTGATGGGAAAAAATTCCCCATCCACGAAAGCTGGCGGGTGTTGGGAGCTCCTCCCGTAGGTCATATATCTTTCTCACCTGGCTTGGTGCGTCTACGAGCTATTGTGCTTCAAATTCCTGCGTTCGCGTGCCCATAAATGGCAGAAAGGTGTTCAGAACGAGAAAGAAAATATAGCGTCGCTGCCATTGGCTCGCACCGAAATAACTATGTACCCCTCTTATCGATTTTGTTTTGTTTCGCAACTTCGCCTGAGAGTGTGTGTGTGTGTGTTTTTTTTTACATCTAGGTCACCATTCTGTACTCTTTAACGTCAGCGCATTCAAGGCACCTATCATGGTGGCTCAATGACGACGGAATTCAGTTGTTGCTGAAGAGTTCTAGCGTTCGCGTCATGATTAAAGCATAACCTGATAGCACCCGCCTATTACGATCTTGGTAAACGACTCAATGCCACGGATGGTCTGAATTGACCCGAAGGCTGATAAACACATCACTGACCTAGTGTGCGTCGAGACGCAGGCTTGGTAAGAAAAGCTGAATAAAAGTCACATTTTCGAAAACAAAGGATTTACTGCTGGAATCATTACGATGAAATACAATTTGGGTGTCTAGAACAAAACATGGTCATACTAGCCCATAGTCATTACAGAGGGTTTTCCTATGTGATAGAGAACGGCCACGTAATCCAAGTAACCCCAGGTATGTCACTTAGTGAACCATACCATTATGAAACAAGCGATGTTTGGAGGACGTTACGCGGGCATCACCTTGTTTTTCTTCATGTTTTCTGCGCGTTTCCCTCCAGAAGCGTTAATAGTTGGTATATGTGCGCTTTGTAATCATTCAGTGTCCAGGTGTGAATGATAAATTGTTCGAACTTGCGGAGTGGATATTATATTTTCCCTTCAACACCCCTTATGTTGTCTCCTGCACAAGTTTGGGTTTCGCTTTCCATACAGCCCTTGCTATCATCGTCACCACTTTTATCTCTCTTCTCTCGCACCCACAAGCTCGGACCTTGCGTCGGAAATAAACAGTCTACCTTGAGCTCCTGCGTGTGCCTGTTCGTTAGTTCGTTCGTCCGTCCAGGTACAGGCACCACAGAATGGCGACGGGGATCGGATTGAAATACGATCCGGAACAAGGAGAAACGTTCTGCCTAACCGAACAAACTAAATTCAGTTTCGTGAGCAAAGTAATCAGTGTCGTTTATTAGTATGTTTAGGACCTGCGAATGTGAGTGGATCATCGGCAAGTTAATTGGCTTCAATAAGACGCTTTCTAACTTCGCAACACGACCTCGCAAATTAGAGGTAGCAGGCGCAGGACTATCCATCCTCAACCAGGGAAGCACACTTGCGGATAGCGGGCTCTCAGAGACAATAAATGTAGGATTTATTTTAGTGCATACAATGTATCTACCGAACAACGCGTTTCCTTTTGTCATCAGAGTCTTCATTTTTTTTTTCTCCATGAGCAGTTCCATGGGAACCCAAGTCACCTTGCATTTTTGAACGCTTGGGATATTTCTACAACCACAAATTTTTTCCTTATGCATAACTTTCTCAGAGCGGTGAGAGTACATGCCCTACGACGAGCGAGATCATAGATCAAAATAACGCTTGGAGACTGATATTTGTTTCAAGTCCATTTCAAAAATAATCAAAGCAAAATGAATATAAATTCTGTACTAAAACGTGGTATCGATACTTTAAGGAGACTACTTGTGAACAAACCGTCGAGTCTATTACTTAGCGACCATACCAACAAGTTAAGTAGCACTAAAGTTAAAGGAAAATGATTCTTTGGCCACTATATAACATAATAGTAAGAGTAAAACAAAACAATAGAATGAAAAATTACAATAGATTCGTAGACAAGTACATATATATGAATATCAAGTCGGCGCAAAAAGACAAGGACAAAGTGTGGTTCTTATCGTTCGGTGAAAAATAATAAGTTTTATGAATGTGAATGCGACAGCTTGAATGTCAACCTTAGAAAAAAAACTTGGATTGAAGAAAGCTCCCATGAAGCGAGAAGCGAAAAACGTTACTGTTAGTAATGTTGTTGATTTGAATGAATTCTAAAACATTCCAGTTAATCACGGCACGATAGTCAAATACTTCTTAATAAAACTGATTATATTAAGTGCACGAACTATAGAAATAGCTGATAATAAGGGTGAATGTCGGAAAGTGCGGATTATTCCATCTCATAGAGCTCTTATGGCTTTATTTTGAATGTTTTGAACAGACTGCAAGGGATAGCAATAGTCAAGGCAAATAATTTTATGCAGTAGTTTAAATGACTATGAATAGATTCACAAAAGTTAGCTGATTTGCGCATGCTAAAAATGACGACCTTTAAAGGGACACTAAATAAAGTTCTACTACAATAATTATTTTTAAAAAATTTTAATATGCGGCATTTCGTGTCTACTTTGTCGCTTTTCCGGCGAACGACACATTTATTGAGATTTAATACGATTCGAACTTGAAATGTTTTTCACGCCGCTGTAATTAAAATTGTTTTGTACATCTAAACCCGACCTTTTGAAGTAGCTCCTTGAAGACGTTCTGCGATTGAACTCGAGTACCCGGACTCTAACCCGACCAGTTCGAATCCGTTTTGATTGTTGTCTATAACGCGAAAGTAATACAAGAGGTCATTCATAATCAGTCATTTAACAGTTTGAATCACCCACACGTGGCCACATGGTTGTGGCCTTACGAAACAGCTTAGCCAATCAGAGACAACACAAACAACTACGGCCGGACAAGCTTCCAGATCGGCGGGGGTGAGCACATGAATGTTTTCGAACTACAAATGCAAGCAGAGGCTGGGCAGGTCGGCAAGCGACGCAGATGAGTTGGCAACAAATGTGGAAAGGAAGGAACTGAATGTATTAGCGATGTTGACTGGAAAGGAGAGTTTAGCCTCACTGAGGCTTAAATTAAATTTGGTAGTACAGAACAAACAGATAAGTGAGGAACATCATCTGTAAAGAAAAGGGAGAGAGAAGGGGGTTTTAGGCTGCTGTTCTAAATAAACAAAAAGCACAGGACTTTCTACATTATAGAGTTAATAACATTACAAGCATAGTGACGTCTACTCACGGTGAAAACCCTCTATTAACTGATTTCAAGGTAACAATACGCTCCTGCCACAATATGTCTCTGCCTCTGATATTCGCGTCGTTTACACAACGTATCCCAAGGCACTTTTGAGGGTTTTCGAAGATTTTTGTCCTCCATTGAAAAAACTGCCGAAGAATGTTGCCGATGTCGTCTTGACCACATAGAAATAGAGCCAAGTCATGGTGTTGTCCTTGCATTTTTCTCCCTAGGTCAGCCTGCTTGGAAGCACTCAGCCGTGGCGATGCCCGGAGAAAGGAATCGAAGTAGCATAGTCAGCAACAACTGCAGGAGCCAGGATTACTGCTTTCTTAGTTGCCAACCCCACTTTATTTTCTTTTCGGGGCTGGTGTTTCACGAACTCGCGAGGGCACAGTCCGCAACAAGCAGCGAACGCGGCGCCTGTGACTCAAGTGAGAATTTCTCAAATGGGGAGCGTGCAGGGGTGGCAGTGGCTGCGGTTGGGCTAGGCAAGCATTGTCGACCGAGGACTTGTCTAATTGGAGCTGGTTTCACGGCTCACGTCCCAAGTAGCCGAAACGCTGCTTTCGCTTTACCACTTGGATACGAAATGGGCAAGTTTGCACAATGACGCCCACGCAGTGCCGAGTCGCTCGCAACTGTACTTGTTGACCGAGGGAACGGAAAGTACGAGCACTATCCGCCGCACGTAGCCAGTCTGGCCGCAGAGAGACATCGCAAATGCAGCAACTCCGCTCGTCCTTTTGCGTCTAGCGCATTTCTTCTTCTCTCCCTAGTTAACTCGCAGTGCTTCCCACTCCCCACTTTGAGATGGACAAACAAGCAGGTCCGCTAGCCAGCAGCTGCGTCGGTCGGGTGTCGGACTTGAAACATCGGGAAGAAGCAGGAAGACGAGGAAGAGAGAGAGAGGGGGGGGGGGGGGGGGGGACGCCTGCGGAACGCAGGGCTGCGGCTGCCCCGCAAATGCCTACACACCGTGTAGGCCACGCAGAAGGTGGGGGAGCGAAGCTGAAGCGCACAACTGCGAAGGAGGAAAGCTGGGGTGCAGTGCTGGACGTGGCTATTGATTTGGGACCCGGAGGACGCGACACCGAGAACCTCTTACAAAGCATTGTTCCCAGAGACTGGGCCTGGGCCTCAATGCTCATCCATTATGCAAAGACTATGCCGAGCTGCGGTGGGGGCACGCATTGAGGTAACATTTTGATCAAACAAAAAAATGCTCCAAATTGATTAGCCTACAGGCTCTTGCGTGAACATGGCTCCGCTTTCGAGATAGCCGCGGTGTAGGGAAGAGGGAAGGGACAGTTCCACGAGCTCAGGCAGCCATATTCCCCTTTACCGCTGGCTGTACCTACTTCTGCAGTTGGTGCTACTTTCGGGATGAGCTGGACATGTTCGAGCAGTGGGACGCTTTTAAGAATAGTGCGGGTGATGTTGATAACTCCCTCCTCTTATGCCAGGAGGGTGGGAATAGAGACAAAGCCAAATGCAAACGAGCACAGCGGCGAGGGCGGGCAACTAAACTCATTGCGATAACTCACCCTTATTCCTGCTTATAGCCTGTGTTTCCTTTACCGTCCGGAAGCTTCCTCTAGCTCTGTAAAGTAAATGGACGAAAACAGTATATGGAACATCATTACGACAAATACATGTGATAACAGACTGCCGGCGTTATATATGAGACGGCGGCGCGTTTGTAGTTAAAGCACTTGCGGAATATGTCAGATAAATTGCAAACATTACAACATACATTTCCTATCTCAAAAGTCAGTGCCATTTCTTTTCTTAGAAGAGTTAGTGCACCCTGGTGAACGAATAAAATGATATTGCTTTTTGTGTCTGATAATACGTAATTATCAGCGTTATAGTTCCTAGCCCAAATGCGCTATCTTTGAATTACACAAAGAATCACGTTGAGTAGGATTGTGCAAGAAGCTTTAGTTTGTTCCTCACGTAGTGCTCAGAATGTGCCTTGGATTGGTCTTACCATCCTATGGCGGTAGAGACGTTATTACCGACAGAAGAACCTTAATATTAGGGGCGCAGGATGAGAGGCATGTTTAAAAGCCAACAGCATCTCATGAACAAAGTTGAAATCGCGAGGTAACAAACACGAAACAAACAGACAAAAATGCCATACAAAAATTAAAGCCGGAAAATATATATCATTGTTCTTTCCCTTTCTCTGGCACTCTTTTACTCGGCTTCTTTACCGCTATTATGCAAAGAGGACACAATTTCTATTGCTTCTGGCTATTTACTCAAACTCGAAAGTTGAAGTCATGTGAACTATTGGAACTTATGCAGCTAGCACAGAACAGGGTTAAATGGAGAAATATGGGAGAGGTCTTCGCCCTGCAGTGGGTACAGTCAGGCTGATGATGATGATGATGCTGAACTATTCGATGGAATGTACACACATTAACACACTGTTTTACATTTTTGCACAGGGCACAGGAAACAAATGTGCAAATTGCACCAATTACATACTAGGATTAGCTGCGGCGTATATTATTTTCTACTGCACAACCTACAACTTTTTCCAGAATACAAGGCAACACAATGCACTTCAAAGTACCTTTATAAAAGCAAACGAAAATTCACCCAGAAAACCTCGAATGTTTGGGCCTAAATCTACTTAGGTACAATGAAGCGAAAGCCTTTTTCTGATTTCTGCCAATTATTTTGCTGCATTTCGTTTCACTGTGCCTTTGCCGTTTCTAACAGGCGTTTTGCGATATAAATGAAGATGATAATTTGAAGCTTGAGGATTTACTGCTCCGTGGTAAGACCTGCACGATACTGCTGCGCTGTGTTTTTTTGTCAACTCGCTAGTTGGCGCGACACGTCTGTCTGATGCGAGATTCATTGTAGTTGTTTAGGACTCAATTTTGCATGCGTAAATTTTGAACGCTTTCTTTGCCCGCCATAATCTATTACAGCGGACACCTTTTGAATATATTTGTTTATTTCTTATCTTTTTTCTTACGGTCGCTGTTGTCCTTTTCTCCGGAGCCTTCCAGCGTTTTTACCGTAGATTAGGAGAATTACGGAAGACTTCTCAGGAAGTCGGCGTGGGGTAGTGGGTTGCGCGGTCGGCTAGGCAACAGAAGGATGGTGGTTCAATTTCTGGTAGTGACACGAACGTTTTTTTTCCTTCGACTGTGCACTTTATGACAGGCTCTGCCAACACATCCTCTACACGCCACTCTCGAGACAAGAAATGTCGCATTATGTTGAGGCTACGAGGAAGAAACAAGAAAAAGACAAAGAACCATCTGGTTTCTGGGACGCCCTTCATGTATAGTTTTCTTTCTGGCAGCTGTTCTTAGTGCGCGCACTGAAGACAGGCATACTATTGTCTGGGAATACTGCGAGTGTTTTTTATCCTCGCGCATAAAGGTGGCCCGCTGCTGATAAAATCGCAAAGGAATGTTCCAAAGCCTTCCACCTTCAAAGCGGCTGTGAATGCCTCGATATTTATATAACATCTTTGCGATCGATCTCTTCAATCGTTCATAATAGCCACTTAAATAGACCAGGAGTGGGGCCAGAAACCGAAAATAGCAAGCCGGTACCGTGAGGGCGAGCATCTATTTTCTCCGCTTCCATGGTTTCCGCTGTCACAGTTCCATCGCGTGCGTTTGTCTCATTTAAACACGCGCGTAATCACGAAATCGGCTCCATAGGTGCACACGAAACTGTCTGAAGTGATCAAGGCCAGCCACTGACTGCAGATCAATCTGCTGATCGCACTGACACGTGTGCACATCTGGAACTATGCCACCAGTACGAATATTTTATTATTTTATTGCGTTGTACGCGGTCGTGAACTGAACTCAGATTCTCCGCTAGATTTTCAAAGTCACGAAAGCAGTAGACAGTATTTAATGTATTCCTTTAAACAGAACATCGGAGTGAGAAAGGAGCCCAGCACTGGCCATCAACGATTCACTTTGATCAAACGACTAATGCTGTCGATTATCGCTCCCTGTTCCCTGACTACGTAATATAAATGATTGCAGGCGACTGTTGTCATAGGCTGCTCTGCGTGTCACAATTTGCTTCCTGTAGGTTGTAAGCCGAAATGAATCAGGATACGTTCCGCTTAAAATGTATCCTGCGGCTTGCCTGCTTTAGCTACGAGCTTGCGGCATGCGCATAATCTTGATGAATGTATACGCATTCCCTGGTTCAACGTTTTTCTCGCCTAAAGGGGGCCTTACGTAAAAAAACGAAGTGAGTACAAAGGAAATTGGGTACGCCCGCAAACTGGAACAAGTTGCGGATTGAATGGCTGAAGTTAGAAAAAAATGCTTCTTCTTTAGCCACCCTAGCATGAAAAGAGAGCTTGAATTCTGCGTAGAGCTCGCGTTTCTGAAGTTCCGCCTAGCCGTTTTTGCCGTGTTCCGGTTTGTCCTGTTTTAAGTACGGAACTCGGCTTCCTGGCTACGCTTGCCGCGCTTACTTCCTAGTGTTTCAGCGGCAGTTCCCCCTTCAGATGACAAAATAGCTTTCCCCGAGAAATTTTACTACCACGTCATCTATGGAAGATGCACAAATATCCAACTTAGGCAAGATGACCCCTTCTTTCACGAACATTTCTAAATACAGAAGCCATGTTTTGATTTAAAATTTACACTTTTGTTATTATGCAATGCCAGCGTTTCTGTCCAGCCTGACTTACAATTGTCTCCCTACATTATGCAAGAACATAGTTGTTATTTTTCCTAATATGACCTTCCAGCTGACACTTATTGCTACCTTGCCACGTTATATCACTGTTACTGAACGTAAAATAAGGGAGGCTTGTGAGCGTGAATCCGCAATTAAGGAAGGAATGAAGAAGCAAGAGTTCAGAGTCACTGTTGTCAGTGCGTCAATAATGCCCCCCCATTTATGCTCCGTTGCATCACCTATGTATGACTCCTAGCTCCTTTAAGCGCTAGCAGACAAATGCACCGTTCTAAAACCTTCCAATCTGCAAAAAGTGCGACGAATCAATCCGCATAAGAGAGGTGGAGTAGGGCGGGAGGGGCGAAGTGGGAAAGGGGGGGGGGGAGGGAGGGGGGTGTTATAAGACGCCAAATAAGTAGTTTGCGACAGCAGCGTCAGAATTCTTGAAGGGCTCAGTTGCCGACATTGCGAACTCTTGTATAGGTCTGGATTTGCCACTGCAATGTTATCGCTTTAAGTAGATATGGCTACTTTTTTCCTTTCGAACGCCTGTGGTTGTTATAATGCGGACAGAGTATGAACAACTTTGTGTTCTACTTCAGGAGAGGGCAATTTTTTTGCCGACTTTGGAGGAAAGCTGAGAATAAAGAAGCGACAAAAAGTCAAGTAGAAAAGGCGAGGTAAACGGGGAGGAAGCAGAAACGTCATTTCAGATCCCTGAGGTGCGTAAATGCGTGCATGGCAAAGAAACTGGCACAAAATGTAGTATACAACACGCACGTCTTCGGTTCATTGACTTTCTCGGGCTGAATGGTTGAACACGCCTGCTATCGGCATTCTTCTCCAACGCCTCCTCCGTCCAAATGTTTGCCCCAGAGAGGATTTGTCCTGTCCGTTCTCAAGTATTATTTTTGGGCCTACTACATCTTTTGTCAGCTCTCTGTGTTTCCCCATCGAACGAAGTTCATCGCTATTCAAATGTCGTGCCTGATCTCCCTACTATACTCCTACTATCACCATGATTCAGACTCCCTTTGTGTGACTTTTCTATTGTCAAAAACCAGCAAGGCATGAAACAAGCTGATTTTCAACGTCGTAGCGGAAATGATGACACGAACAGGGGCGCATGGTCATGATAAAAGCCTTCTCCTCGATGCATTTTTTTTTTCATTCGTAAACACAAAGTGTGCGATAATGAAGGAACTTGCCATCAATTTTAGATATATTTCTCGTTTTCGAAGCTCTGAGAGATTGCCGGATTGGTTCCTTTCTGAAAACCCACACAGACAGCTACAATACACACCATAAGCACACCATAGCGCAGCATATATACAATAGCCCTATACACATCATAAGAATTGACCACGGGCTAATTTTGACCTTTAGGGATTCTTTTATTTGTAACAAAATCAGAGCACGTTGGTGTATTGGCGCTTCGTCTCCATCGAAACGTGGTTGCTGCGAACAAAACCAAGCACCGGCCTCGGGAACTCTAGCTCAGTAGAGATAACCTATGAACGGGTTTAATTATCTGCCCTGTTTCTCGCTGATACGTGCAGCTTTAAAGAGATTAAGAGTGACCAAGTTCAATCGACAAACGATATTCTGATGACGAAGGCATTCTAATTATATCATCAGCTCTTTTTGCTGAGCGCCTTTTCTCACAGAATGGAACAAGTTGCGAGCACACCATCTGTGTCTTTTGGAATAGAGGGCACATGTCCTCCTACCCTGCAAATGTTAAGCGAGAATCACCTGGCACCGTTCAGAGGTCAAGTGCTATCGCCTCGGCACAGCAGCGTCCGTTTCCGCTTTCCGTTATCTCTGTCATGCCTTGCTTTTCCCACAGACAGAGGCAGAGGAAGCATTTGGCGGCAGCGGGCGTCCCCGTTTCCCTTCCGCACAATCTTCTGTTTTTCCCCTCCCGATAGCTCGAATCGGAAGCTCGTGTTTGTGCAAATCCCCTCAGGTTGGACAGTCCCCCGTGACCCTTTCATTCGTTTTCCTCTTGCTTTCGTTTCTTTCTTTCTTTGTCCGCGGGACGTCGTGAACTCTCGCCGCCAGCGACATGCACTGCTCCAGGCAGTCGTAACTGCGTCGTCGGATGCGGATAAGCCGCTTGTTCTCCCCGAGAATGGGCTACAGGGCAGCTCGCAAAAAGACGCTGTGTTCGCCGAAGAGAGCACCTCAATGCAAGCAAGGTGAAAGTGCCGGAAGAACAATAAGGAAGAGTCACGTGTTAAAAAAAAATGTTAATGGAGAGCACGTCAAATGCAGAGACTTGCAGAGTCTCGGGGGAAACGACTCCTTCTCCATCAAAAGCTCCATCGGATAGACGCCAGTTGAACAGAATTTGGCTCATTCTGAGGGGGCAGCCCTAGGCCCAATTCTGGTTCGTTTGGTGCAAACATCCGTGGTTCTCTGAGAAAATGAGCAAAAATGTCACGCTGAAGTGAGCGATTTCGGCCCCGGAAAGCAATGGGCTTGATGCCCCTTTGGGAATCGCCTGAAGGGACTGATATTTGTGATATTTGAAGCATTGCCTAATTTTCTATTAAGTCACTCCTTCTGATGCCAGTAATACAGAGTTATTTGTCACTAAGTATTTGCGTTCGAGTGTCAAGAAAGAGATAAGTATAGTGTGTCTACTGCAGCTGCAGCTTAACTCAGAGCACTGTCAGAACGTTTTTGTCAAAACGAAACAACGCACGGACAACTCCTCGATCAACGTCTACGCTGTTTCTATTTTCCGTTTTACTGGAAAAAAATCTAGTAGACAAAGCTAGCAATCGGAAATCATGTTCACTACTTCTATGGCATAAAATAGGCAAAGTGATGCCATTTTAAATGTTTGCATAGAGGAAAGCCATCTTTACAAGCTAAGATGAATATATTTTGCGTTAAATATTTCAAACTGCATTGCCGATAAAGAAAATTTAAAAGATGATCTCAGCGTTTGTGCTGATGGTACATTTACTTAATATAATATCGGCCCATAAAGTGAAAAGTGGCACAAATTGATAAGTTAATGGCAATTAATTCATTGCTTAATTACTGAGCGCTCTCGCGTACATATAATCTCCGCATTGCTGTACAATCCACCTCCACAAACCGTGCTAACGTACCTCCCACAGGACTTGATATAACGATCTGTAAAGAGTTAAGAAAGCACGTGGTATATAATATATAATGGTTTAGTTTAGGTTTCAGGATTCTGAACGTCCAAAAGTGACTCCTGCTGCGAGAGACGCCATAGTGGAGCGCTCCAGAAATTTCGACGATCTCCTGTTGTTAATTAACGTGCCCTGAAATCACGCAGCACACGGACGTCTTGCTTTCGCATCCATCAAAAAGCGGCCGCCGTGGCAGAGATTCGATCCTGCAGCCTTGGGAAAAGCAGTCTAGCGCACTAACCACTGCACCACCGCGATGGGTATGATACATCTAATGGTTGATTGATCCGGTGTATTTGATGGCGTTATTGGTTGACTGATTCATTAGCGAATAGTGATTAGTGAATGGAACCAGCAGCGGCGCAGACGAATAATCTTGCGCGCGAGTGTGCGCGCGTGTAAGCGCACGAATCGCCTCATATGAGGACAAGTAAATCGTCGGTTCATATGACAACAGGAAATTCGTAACGGCTCATATTACGACCGGAAAAAAAAAAGCCGCGATAGTAGTCAAGTTCATTGATATAACGTCCAAGAGCATATCCGGTCGGTTTCTGGTAAACTAAAGGATACTGATTACCGTGTATCACTAGACTCATCCCCAAACACTCGGCTTTGTCGCAAAAACCTTGTTCAATAAAAACTCTAAATAGGCACCTTAAACTCCGAGATAACAGATTAAGCATGGACAGTCACGCACTTCCAGTTATGATCATTTTACGGATACAGTCATCCGCCGTCCTTCCTAGCTCAACACGCAGGCAGGGGCGGATTAACAGGTATGGGGACCCGGTTCAAAAAAGATAAAAGGGCCTAACCTCCCCCCCCACTCCCCCCCCCCCTTCCCCCCCAAAAGAAAATTACTGAAGCCTATAGAGAAATTCTGCCTGCCCAAGGTTTTGTACTTTGAATGGTGAAATATGAGGCTGTTATTATTAGAACCTTACGAGGCGACGAAGAGCTTTTGAAGCATGCTCCTGGGGGGGGGGGGGGGGGGGGGGGGGCAGAGAACGAAGGGCCCGGTTCATTTGAACCCTTTGAACCCTGGATAATCCGGCAGAACAGTAAGTACGGGAATGTCCTTTATCAGTATTGCACACACTCCACAGATAGCAACATTACGATTTTAACAGAAACTTGGCTGAACCCTTCTGTTGAAAACTTCGCACTGAAGATTTCCCTGACTAACTTTGATTTGTTTTGTCGTGATCAGAATGGTAAATGAAACAGATGCGTTTTACTACCATCTGACTACTATCTGCACAGCATCAAATTCAATGTACCCTCCGTTTTCAAGTTGCTGTTTGTTCGCACTAATGTTTCCCATCTGGCTTTAATCATAGGCGCATCTTCCCGGCGCTGATGAAATATTTGTCAAGGGTTTCCACGAGGTGCTATAAATATTGCGACATTCCTTTCCTAACACCCCATGCCTTTTGTTAGATGTCTAATTTCCCAACGATGGCCTGGTCTGACATAGACCTTGCAAAATCAAAATATTAAGTTGAAGGCGAATATATCAATACCTGTTACACCTTCGGTTCATCCCAGCTGATCTTTCCCCTACGAAACATAATAATCAATCTTCCAGCCTTCTTGATATTTTTCTCACCACACACCCTGATAATGTTTCTGAAGAGACAGCGATTCACAGAATAAACACACACACACACACACACACACACACACACACACACACACACACACACACACACACACACACACACACACACACACACACACACACACACACACACACACACACACACACACACACACACACACACACACACACACACACACACACACACACACACACACACACACACACACACACACACACACACACACACACACACACACACACACACGCACACGCACACGCACACGCACGCGCACGCGCACGCGCACGCGCACGCACACGCACACACACGCACACACACACACACACACACACACACACGCACACACACACACACACACGCACGCACGCACGCACGCACACGCACGCAAACACACACACACACACACAAGGACGATACTGCACTGACAACTAATTATTCCCACCCGCGCAACTTCTTTCTCCACTTCTAGGTATATATCTCACTCATTCCTTCCCTGTCTTGCTAGTAGGCTAGAAATTTCATCATCGTATTAATACGGACACGCATTATTCACAAGGCACATAACAGAATAAACATAGCATACACTGAATAATTACTTGTCAGTGAAGCATCGCCTTGTCTTTGTGTGCTTTTCTTCTGTGTATCGTTGTCTATTCAGCTGCGTTTTTCATCATGTGTGCTGACCAACTATCTCAGCATTCCACTATTGTCGAAAGTTTTATAACCCTCACTTTCACCTAGAGTGGTGCCAGTGATTGGACCGCGAGTAGGGCCATTTTAGTTCCTAAAAGAAGTTCGGCGAGTAGTCGCTATTTCAAAGCCATCTGAAATGCTAGCATTTTTTTTTTTTTAAATAATCGAGTACGTCATCTTTTTTCACATTCAAAATACTCTTATTGCCAATAACTTGGTCCATCACAGCCAACACGGTTTTCTTGAAAATGCATCGTGCGACACACAACCTCCTCTTTTCGTCAATGATATTAGCTTTCAGTTAGATCTGAACATGCAACATACGGTAGACGCCGTGTGTTTAGACTTCGGAAAAACATTCGACAAAATCTCTCACAATCACTCAATCAATCAATGAAATTATTTTCCAGTTTGCTCTCTTCGTGAAACCTTCACACTTAAATCTTTATCCTTTTGTTTATGCCTGGTTGTACAATTTTTTGACCGGTTGTCATCCTTTGTTTTTGCTAATAACCACTCCTTTGCCATTTCAGCAGTAACCTCCAGGGTACCAAAAGGTTTGTTCTTGGTCATTATCTTTCCTTAATCTGTATTAACCACATTTCTGGTGCCATTTCCTCTAACATGCGAAGTATTGCTGACAAATAATTCTGCTATTTACAGGCGCAATAAAAGCAACTCGTATATCATCAATTTGCAACGCGACTTAAACACAGTAGAGGAATGGTGTGAAACTTGGTTATTGTCGTTTACATGAGGAAAACCAATTATTTCTTTCTTTCATCGTCGCCCCTTCTACATAACGTCCGACGATATTCTTGGTGACTCAGTAATTTCACCTGTGTTGTACAAATAACTTGAAGCTTTTCTCACAATCTTTTTTGGCCCACTGGTATAACAAGAATTACTGACGATGCTGACTGCATCCTATGCTTCCTAAGCAGAAACTTAAAAGTCGCCTCCCCATCCATAAATAACCTTGCCCTATATATATCGTATTCGATCCAAATTAGAATATCCGTGCACAGTTTGGTACGCTATTCAGATTAATCTTTCTAACAAGCTTGAAACAATGCATAACCACGCAGCTCGATTATTTACAATTACTATACATATACACCAGTCTCACATCGCTCAACCTTAATGCAGATTATTTTCCTAACCTTGAAAGCAGGCGGAAACATATCAGGCTTTGTCTCTATCTTAGGTGTTATATTCCATTTTATTGCACCATCATTTCACCTACACATCGACACTCGTCCCGGTCAAACCATTTATTATCATTAAACACTCCGCAATCGTGGCATGTTTATTTTTTATTCGTACAAACAGCGAAGAACTGGAATGATCTTGTTTTGTTTTTTTTTCTTATGGTGTTTCAGCAAGCGACAAGGCTGTCAGAAAAGCCGTAGTGGAGAGCTGCAGAAATTTCGTCCACCTGAGGTTCTTTAACGTGCACTGACATCGCACAGTACACGGGCGCCTCGCTTCTCGCCTCCACCGAAAGCGGCCGCCGCGAACGGGATTCGATTCCGAATACTTGGGCACAGTAGCCTAACGCCCTGACCACTGCACCACCAAGGCGGGCCAGCAATGATCTGCCCGAAGACGTTATGCGCCACTCCAGTGCTGCCAATTTCAAGACTGCTTTTGAATGCGTCATCTTTCACTGAAGTTGCCCATCTCTCATGTAAAAGCCCTGCCAAGGGGCATTTGAGGAAGAATAAATTAATAGTTTGTGTGCGAAGGGGAGTATGCATCAAACGAGATTCCTGCGCCTCAGCCTGACTATGACTACATCCGAGAGGACAATTTACTTTGTGATGGGTAAAAGCAACCAGTTGGTGGATGTAACAGGATCCGACTAGGTTTCCGCGACTGCAATCACGCTCACGAGAGTAGTTTTTTTTTTTTTTGGCATGAAGTCCAGTGGCCACCTGGAAGTTGCCGTAATGGTTAAAACACCTTGGATAGGCGGCAAACTTAAGCCCTGCGGTGAATTTTGTGTGCAAAAATTTTTTGGGCTCTGTGTAACAAAATGCCGTCTCACACAGACCAAACAAATCATGTTAATCAGTCTATTGGTTCGCACTACAAGTGGCAAAAAGACCAACAAAATAATAATACGCAATGAAGCGTGTACTCTTTCGGAAATACTAAAACTTCCTCCTAATATTTTTATACGAAAGCAAGTTATGTTTTTGCTGTTTGCTCACCACACTTCCTGGTAAGACTGCTTGCCTTCGCCAGTCATGAGTCAAGCAAAGCCTCTCCTTATAAATAAAATTCACCAAATGCATGTTCACGCACAGGCAAAAATTAAACCGAGTCTTCAAGCTTACGATGCATTCACGCGCAATCGTTTTCGGCCCGGAGGACCGCAACTGTGATATCTCATCGCGTGCACGTATGAAGAGGCGAGCTAGAATGCCGCAGCGTACTTAACCACGATTATGTATGATCCAAGTGCAAAAGCCCGTATTGCAATCCGGACCTACATGCATCAGAAAGGGCGATTTCAGAAGTTTAAACCTTCTGCCGAACATATAGACTAGGTGGCAGCTTGCGCATAAGCTTGAAACGTTCATTGGTAGCAGGGAGTTTTCTTATCGACGGAAAAATACAGATATTCATAACTTACCTCGAGGCACGTTGTAGGTGAAGGTGGCTTGGTCGTTCAACTGCGAACACGCTTGCGGTGCACGGAAACATCGCGCTTCTGCTTGCTGCGCCTCATATATCAACCGCTGCCCTTTCCAGAGATTTGCACACCAAAAATATTCTTTAGGATTGAGTATCTTTAAACAACGCTGCAACAGGTACAATTCCTGCGGACGAGAGCGCTGACTGCTTACACTAGGTTACTTTGTCCTGGTGCTCTGCCTGAGCAAGGTTGGCTGAGCAATTTCAGCCATAAGTCGTTCCTTTATGGCCTTTTGAGGTAAAATGATACAACGCTCTGGCACTGGTACTTCTTAAACGGGTTCTGTCGCATAAACAATGTCTACAACACACATTCCCATCGGCTCCAATCATGGCGTGCTCATGCGACCTTCAACCAGTTATAGGTCCAAACAGCTCTTGTGGTCAAGCATGGAATGCTTTTATCACCCGTTGGCGGCGAACTTGAGGCAAAGTCCCACGAATATCAAGAGTCGTCATCTGGGTTTTGTAACGGGAACATCAGGGCACCTAGCAAAAATTAAAGATACGAGTTCTCTCTTCTCTATGCCCTCGTGCAGTACCGGCATATGTCCCAAAATATGTTGGTCCACGCCCCCAAACTTTACTTTCTGGACCTCCGAAATGTCGCCTTCGATCTCACCGAATTTGTTTTAAAACCTAAAATTACTATGACCAGTCAAGTAATGCCTTCGAAATTTAGATGGGCCACCCCCAAGTTTGACTTGCTGGTCCCTAAAATAGGAGTTCATCCAAATTTGAACCAAATTCTTCTAACCTACTTTCACTATGAAAACCTCGTGATGAATTGTTTTTAGATTGACTATTCCTCAAATTAGGCGTGCTTAAGCATTATCCGCGCGCTGATAAAGGGAAGCATGGTTAAAGGAGAGATAGAAGTCATCTTACGCAAAGCGATAGTACAGCGGAAAACTTCTGGCACTTGCCGACAACTCTATGATTATGCTCCCGCTCACGAAAGTGACAAGGCCGCCACGGAGACCGTCAGCATTCCATGCTTACAGCTACTCTCGATTACGAAGAGAGGCAGTTGCTTAAACCAAGCCGTGCCTCAGCGAGGAAACGAAAATAGTAAAAGATTATTGGTCCCCTTCTTGCCTTTTCTGATATTATTTTATATCTGCAACATGTTTTCTCAGTTCATGCTCACAGAATACAACAGCACACATTAACTTTTATTATGTGTTCTTTGTGCAATGCAATCTCGAGGACCATTTTTATAATGTTGTTACTGTTGATTTTATTATTTTATGGCACGTAGCGCGTAATTCTTGTCTACCTGCTCAGAATTCCGGCCGCATTCTTCTTGTTTAGCGCCAATGAATCATGACAATATGAAATTCGGTTCTTTGCAAAGTGCAAAATGCTTTGGCGAGTGTATACTGTGCATGCTGTGTTGCGAGAAACGGAGGTCATGCGATTTGGCCGCATCAGGTTAAAGAAACGCCCCTCGAAAGAAACACCGATCGAATAAACTACAATAAACAGCACATGACGTCATCGTAGCACGACAGCTCAGCTGGCGTCCTGTATTCGACACTTTCTTATCCGACCAGCTAGTGGAGGGAAAAATTTGTCTCACTCATTAAGAAGTATCGAGAGCGGTCGCGTTCGTCGAAATATGCTAGGACTCCCCTGGCTAAATAGACAGTATAAAATAGTCGAAGGAAATTTTGTATCGATCAATATAGATCATCAGTGGACTCCGGTGAGCGTGGAACATCGGTGTCCCACGCATGCAGGGCCACCATCATCGCGGGCGTTTCTTGCGGCGTCCCTTTACCTCGGAGGATTTTTTAGACGTTAGAGCGAAAAGATGCGTTCGATGGCGGTGCCGGAAGCTTGCACTTTCAGGCCTAACAACCAGTCGCGCGCTCTTCTAAGCGTGCGTGCAGTGGAGCATGCACCAATGAGAGGGGGTAGCTTCCGACGGTGAGACCATCGATCCCAGCACCACCTCCACAGCAGCTTAAAACTAATTTCTCCTTGGCATCTAGAAAACCGATGACGGAGAAAATAAGATGGCTGCTTGTATTTTCTTGTAGGTTTTTTAAAAAGCCAGTTTCCTTTTTAAGCGCAGCTGTACTGCAAAATTGATCTGGGCTTGAAAATGTCCTCCTGGAAGTCTGTATCCATCATGTGTGTCGCCACAGTAGACTCAGTGGCGTTGCCATTGTATGGCTCCATAACCTTCTTCTAGCCAATAAATATTAGCTGCTTTCGCCGCTTCAAATAATCCCATTGAGGCCTTCAAATGCAAATATTGTTTTGATATTTGCTTCTGCAGATTTGTCTCGAAAAACAAAAAGGAAAAATAAACGCAAAAAACCAAGGGGGTACATGTAACGCAATCAATCAATAAATAAATAAATAAATAAATAAATAAATCAACAATTCAATCAACCTTTATGTTAAAGCGCGGAAGAACAACCATATGGTCTTGGTGCTGAAGCACAAATAAGAGTAAAAAATGCGCACGCGAGATTTACACACACAGATAGAATACAATCGAAGCAATAAATAACCCAATACATGAAATTTAGATTTGAAACACAGAGAAAAAAAACAAGCAGAAGGTGTGTTAAAATACATAACATAAAAATGTATACTAAAGAGGCAAGAATAAAGTACAGTCAAATACAGTAAATAAATCATTGAAAACGATAAAAAGGGCCAGGTACGAAAAGACAGTAGTAAAGTGAAAATATAAAAAAATCTGATTAAAACGATTTTAGGAACATAGACAAATATAAGCAGGGAAGAAAGTACAATTGAAGTAAATAAAAATGACGAAACAGGAAGTAATATGTGACAGAAAGGACCGTTCAGAATTTCAAAATATGAAGCTGCGAACTAATAAAAAGCAGGAAAGCTAATGTCCGAAGACATCAACCTGAGAGAAAAGAGAATTAAACAGCCACTGCATTCTGTTAGGAGGGGAGTGAGAATGCAGAAGCGGTGAAACTTGAAATGGTCTCAATTGTCTCATGCCCTTCCGCAGAATCTGCCGAAGGATATCGAGCACATTTGTATATCAGAGCACATAAGGTGACCATGAAGGAGTTTGTAGAAGAAAATTATATCTTCCTCGACCGGACGTCAGTTAAGAGAAGGAAGATAAGGCGAGTTACTCCGTATGGAGCGAGAGTTAAAAGTTGTACAGGAAAAACGATGTTGAAATATGCGTAAAAACTTCTGCTGTACTCTGTAGATTTTGTCACAGTTCTACTTGCAAGTGCCATTTCAAGCAACAGACGCCTATTCCAAGAGCGGCAAGCAGGCGGACATGTACAGCTCTAAGAAAGGAAGTCGAGTACGGAACTCTCGCGAAAGCCTGCTGATGAATCTGAGTGTGCGCATAGCTAGCAAAGAAACGCGTTTAGTTTCAGAGGAGAGGCTGAGGATATGGTCGAAACGTACACCGAGGTCATTAAATTCATCAACACTGGACAACATCATAAAATTCACAGAATAAGGGTAAAGAAGGTTATGCGTTTTAGGAGTAAATGACACAACGTTAGTTTTGGAAGAATTGAGAGTAAGCACTTTCTTCATGCACTAATTATAGAAAGCAGATATGTCCGATCGCAAAGACAAGCAATCTTGAAAAGATTGTATTATCTTGGTTATTTTTATATCGTCGGCATAAAGGAATAATAATAATAATAATAATAATAATAATAATAATAATAATAATAATAATAATAATAATAATAATAATAATAATA